>NC_080382.1:107745622-107988161 GCF_014773155.1 Arachis stenosperma
CTATTCCGGCCTGACCGAGAACCGACGGATGATTAGCCATGCTGTGACAGAGCATAGGAACATTTTCACTGAGAGGATGGGAGGTAGCCATTGACAACGGTGAAACCCTACATACAGCTTGCCATGGAAGGAGCCTTGCGTGCTTGAAGAAGAAGACAGTAGGAAAGCAGAGATTCAGAAGATGGAGCATCTCCAAACCTCAACCTATTCTCCATTACTGCAATACAAGTAACCACTTCATGTTCTTTTGCTTTTTACAATCAAGCCTGATAATTTCTGATATCCTGACTAAGATTTACAAGATAACCATAGCTTGCTTCAAGCCGACAATCTCCGTGGGATCGACCCTTGCTCACGCAAGGTATTACTTGGACGACCCAGTGCACTTGCTGGTTAGTTGTGCGAGGTTGCAAAAGTGTGATTGCAATTTCGTGCACCAAGTTTTTGGCGCCGTTGCCGGGGATTGTTCGAGTTTGGACAACTGACGGCTTATCTTGTTGCTTAGATTAGGACTGTTTTATTTTTGTTGGTTTAGAGTCTTTTAGTTGAGTCTAGTTTCATATTTTAAGTTTGGTGTCAATTGCATGCTTTTGCTTTTCTTTTAATTTTCGGTTTTTGCATGTTCTTAGTCCCTTTTTGATTCATAAAAATTCTAAGTTTGGTGTCCTCTTTGTGTTTTTCTCTTAAAATTTTCGAAAATTAGTGTTGGATTTTCTAAAAATTTTAAGTTTGGTGTCTTTTTGTGTTTTTCTCTTTCCTCTTTTCAAAAATCAAATCTTTTTTCATAAAAATTTTTCAATCATATCTTTTTAATTGCTATTTTCAAAATCTTTTTAATTACTTAATTGATTCAGTTCTCAATTTGCTTTGGTCTTATTATCTTTTTTGATTTTCGAATTTTTATTTTAATTTTCTTTTGTTTTATTTTATTTTTTTCGTTTAATTCAAAAAAAAAAACAAAATTTATCTGTTTGCAATCATTATCATTTCCCTTTTGTCCATTATGGACATAAGTGGGACTGATCAGTCCAAAAGGACTCTGGGGTCATATGCTAACCCCATTACAGCTGCATATGGGAGTAGCATCTGTACACCTCCCATCAAAGCAAGCAGCTTTGAGCTAAATCCTCAACTCATTATCATAGTGCAGCAAAATTGCCAGTATTCCGGTCTTCCACAGGAAGAACCTACTGAGTTTCTGGCACAGTTTTTACAAATTGCTGACACAGTGCATGATAAAGAGGTGGATCAGGATGTCTACAGACTATTACTGTTTCCATTTGCTGTAAAAGATCAAGCTAAAAGGTGGTTGAATAACCAACCTACAGCAAGCATAAAGACATGGAAACAGTTATCAGACAAATTCCTGAATCATTTTTACCCTCCAAAGAGGATGACACAGCTAAGGCTGGACATCCAAGGCTTTAAACAAGAGGATAATGAATCCCTTTACAATGCCTGGGAGAGGTATAGAGGTATGCTAAGGAAATGTCCATCTGAAATGTTTTCAGAGTGGGTACAGTTAGACATTTTCTACTATGGGCTTACAGAAAAAGCTCAGATGTCTTTAGACCACTCAGCTGGTGGATCTATACACATGAGGAAGACGATTGAAGAAGCTCAAGAGCTTATAGACACTGTTGCTAGAAACCAATATTTGTATTCTAGCAATGAGTTCTCTCTAGAAGAGGAAGTCATGACAGTAGTCACTGACTCTAATCCTCAAGAACAGATAATTGAGCTTAATCAACAATTACTCCTGATGACAGAACAGTTAGCAGAATTTAAAGAGATGCTCTATGAAACTAAAGTTGCTAACAAGAGCATAGAACTACAGTTGAATCAGGCAAAACAGTAAATATCTAAACAGATAACAGAGGAGTGTCAAGCAGTTCAACTAAGGAGTGGGAAGACACTGAATACCACTGCTCAAAAGAACAAAAAGCCAAACAGGGAACAATTGACAGAGGATAACCAAACCACTGTTCAAAATCCCTCTGAGGACAGTAAGAGCCCAGAGAGGAATGTTATTGGCGTTCAAACGCCAGAAAGGGAAGGAGAGTTGGCGTTAAACGCCCATTCCTTGCCCAGTTCTGGCGTTCAAACGCCAGAAAAGGGAGAGAAGTTGGCGTTTAACGCCCAAACTTCGCCCATTCCTGGCGTTCAAATGCCAAGGGAAAATCAGACACCTGAGAGTGCTGACAGTAATCCCTCTAACAAGGCTTCTTCAACCACTTCTGTAAGGAATAAACCTGCAGTATCTAAGGTTGAAGAATATAAAGCCAAAATGCCTTATCCTCAAAAACTCCGCCAAGCACATTAGAAGGTGCTTGAAGAATGCAGTGCAGTCATTTTGAAAAGCTTACCAGAAAAGCTTCAAGATCCAGGGAGCTTTATGATAGCATGCACATTAGAAGGTGCCTGCACCAAGACAGCCCTATGTGATCTTGGAGCAAGCATCAATCTAATACCTGCATCCACTATCAGAAGGCTTGGGTTGACTGGAGAAGTCAAACCAACCCGGATATGCCTCCAACTTGCTGATGGCTCCATTAAATACCCATCAGGCATAATTGAGGACATGATTGTCAAGGTTGGGCCATTTGCTTTTCCCACTGACTTTGTAGTGCTGGAAATGGAGGAGCACAAGAGTGCAACTCTCATTCTAGGAAGACCTTTCCTAGCAACTGGACGAACTCTTATTGATGTACAAAAAGGGGAAGTAACCTTGAGAGTCAATGAGGATGAGTTCAAGTGGAATGCTGTAAAAGCTATGCAGCATCCAGACACACCAAATGACTGCATGGGCGCTGACATTATTGACTCTCTGGTAGAAGAGATCAATATGGCTGAAAGCCTAGAATCAGAGCTTGAGGACATCTTCAAAGATGCTCAACCTGATCAAGAAGAACCAGAGGAGGCAAAGGAATTTTCGAAAATTCCTCAGGAGGAGGATAAGCCTCCTAAGCCTGAACTCAAACCACTACCACCATCCCTAAAATATGCATTTCTGGGAGAGGGTGACACTTTTCCAGTGATTATAAGCTCTGCTTTAAATTCACAGGAAGAGGAAGCACTGATTCAAGTGCTAAGGACGCACAAGACAGCTCTTGGGTGGTCCATAAGTGATCTTAAGGGCATTAGCCCAGCTAGATGCATGCACAAGATCCTATTGGAGGATAATGCCAAACCAGTGGTCCAACCACAGAGGAGGCTAAATCCTGCCATGAAGGAGGTGGTGCAGAAAGATGTCACTAAATTACTAGAGGCTGGGATTATTTATCCTATTTCTGATAGCCCCTGGGTGAGCCCTGTCCAAGTTGTTCCCAAAAAGGGAGGCATGACAGTGGTTCATAATGAAAAAAATGAACTGGTTCCTACAAGGACAGTCACAGGGTGGCGCATGTGTATTGATTACAGAAGGCTCAACACAGCCACCAGAAAGGATCATTTTCCTTTACCATTCATAGACCAAATGCTAGAAAGACTAGCTGGCCATGATTATTACTGCTTTTTGGATGGCTATTCAGGCTACAACCAAATTGCATTAGATCCTCAGGACCAAGAGAAAACAGCATTCACTTGCCCTTCTGGCGTGTTTGCCTACAGGAGGATGCCTTTTGGTCTGTGCAATGCACCTGCAACCTTTCAAAGGTGCATGCTCTCTATCTTCTTAGATATGGTAGAGAAATTTCTGGAAGTCTTCATGGATGACTTCTCAGTATATGGAGACTCATTCAGCTCCTGTCTTAATCACCTAGCACTTGTCCTGAAAAGGTGCCAAGAGACTAACCTGGTCTTAAACTGGGAGAAATGTCACTTTATGGTGACTGAAGGAATTGTCCTTGGGCACAAAATTTCAAGCAAGGGAATAGAGGTGGATAAGGCAAAGGTAGAGGTAATTGAAAAATTACCACCACCTGCCAATGTTAAGGCAATCAGAAGCTTTCTGGGGCATGCAGGATTCTACAGAAGGTTTATAAAGGATTTTTCAAAAATTGCAAAACCTTTGAGTAACCTGTTAGCTGCTGACACACCATTTGTATTTGACACACAGTATCTGCAGGCATTTGAGACCCTGAAAGCTAAGTTGGTCACAGCACCAGTTATCTCTGCACCAGATTGGACATTGCCATTTGAACTAATGTGTGATGCCAGTGACCATGCCATTGGTGCAGTGTTGGAACAGAGGCATAACAAGCTTCTGCACGTCATTTACTATGCCAGCCGTGTTCTAAATGACGCACAGAAGAACTACACAACAACAGAAAAAGAGTTACTTGCAGTGGTCTATGCCATTGACAAGTTTAGATCCTATCTAGTGGGATCCAAAGTAGTTGTGTACACTGACCATGCTGCTCTTAAATACTTACTCACAAAGCAGGATTCAAAACCCAGGCTTATAAGATGGGTGTTGCTTCTGCAAGAGTTTGATATAGAAATAAGAGACAGAAAAGGGACAGAGAACCAAGTAGCTGATCATCTGTCCCGAATAGAACCAGTAGCTGGGGCGTCCCTCCCTTCTACTGAGATTTCTGAGACTTTCCCAGATGAGCAACTCTTTGCCATTCAGGAAGCTCCATGGTTTGCAGATATTGCAAATTATAAAGCTGTGAGGTTCATACCCAAAGAGTACAGCTATGTGCAGAGAAAGAAATTAATTTCAGATGCCAAGTACTACCTCTGGGATGAACCATATCTCTTTAAGAGATGTGCTGACGGAGTGATCCGCAGATGTATACCCAGAGAAGAAGCACAAAGGATCCTATGGCACTGCCATGGATCACAGTATGGAGGACATTTTGGAAGTGAGCGAACAGCCACTAAAGTCCTCCAATGTGGCTTCTACTGGCCTACTCTCTATAAAGATTCCCGAGAGTTTGTGCGTAACTGTGACAGTTGCCAAAGAGCTGGTAACCTGCCTCATGGATATGCCATGCCTCAACAAGGGATATTAGAGATAGAATTGTTTGATGTATGGGGAATTGACTTCATGGGTCCATTCCCACCATCATACTCAAACACTTACATTCTGGTGGCAGTGGACTACGTATCTAAGTGGGTAGAAGCAATTGCTACACCCACTAATGATACCAAGACCGTGCTAAAATTCCTCCAGAAACACATCTTCAGCAGGTTTGGTGTTCCCAGAGTACTAATCAGTGATGGGGGCACTCATTTCTGCAATAAACAGCTATACTCTGCTTTGGTTAGATATGGAATCAGCCATAAAGTGGCAACTCCGTATCATCCACAGACAAATGGGCAAGCTGAAGTCTCTAACAGAGAGCTAAAAAGAATCCTAGAACGGACGGTGATAGCCCGGAGAAAGGATTGGGCAAAGAGCTTGGATGATGCTCTGTGGGCATACAGAACAGCATTCAAGACTCCTATAGGAACCTCTCCATACCAATTGGTGTACGGGAAGGCCTGTCATCTGCCCGTGGAACTGGAACATAAAGCCTATTGGGCAACCAGGTTCCTAAACATGGATGCACAGTTAGCTGGTGAAAAGAGATTACTCCAGCTAAATGAGCTAGAGGAGTTTAGACTCAATGCCTTTGAAAATGCAAAAATTTATAAGGAAAAGGCAAAGAAATGGCATGACAAGAAGTTGTCAACCAGAGTCTTTGAGCCAGGACAAAAAGTTCTGCTCCTCAACTCTAGGCTCAAATTGTTTCCAGGAAAACTCAAATCCCGGTGGAGGGGTCCATATGTGATTACAGGAGTTTCACCATATGGATATGTTGAGCTTCAGGATATTGATTCTGACAAAAAGTTCATTGTTAATGGACAGAGAATCAAGCATTATCTTGAAGGCAATTTTGAGCAAGAATGCTCAAAACTGAGACTTGAATGATTCTCAGTGAAAGTCCAGCTAAAGACAGTAAAGAAGCGCTTGCTGGGAGGCAACCCAGTCATTAGGAGGTTATATGATTTGTTCTTACAGAGGCAAGTATCAAAAATGAAGGAATTTACAGAGTTACAGAAAGATTCAGCTCAAAAAGCAGAGAAAATGAGCTTACTGGCGAAAAAACGCCAGTAAGGGGCATTTTGGGCGTTAAACGCCAGAATGGGTACCATTCTGGGCGTTTAACGCCAGGTGTGCAGCATCCTGGGCGTTTTGGAAAAACGCCCAGTGATAAAGGAATTCTGGCGTTTAACGCCAGCCAGGGCACCTGGCTGGGCGTTAAACGCCCAAAAGGGGCATCAAATGGGCGTTAAACGCCAGAATGGGTGCCATTCTGGGCGTTTAACGCCAGAAAGGTGGGGGGACCACAATTTTGTTTTCAAATCAAATTTTTTCAAACTTTCCTTTTCTTACCCATATTTTTCTACAAAATCACACTTCAACCCTTCATCATTCACTTTCAAATCTTCAAAAATCAAAACCATTCTTCAAATCTATTTCAAATCAATTTCAAATATTGTTCAAAAAAAACCACATTTTTCTCAATTTCTTTCCATATCTTCTCAAATCTCTTTTCAAATCTCTCCTTTTTTTTCGAAAAACTCCCCTCCCCACCTTATAAATTCACGTTTGGCTCCCCCTTTCCACCACACCATTCGAATTTCCTCTTCCTCTCCCTCTCTTCTTTCTTTTCTTTTGCTTGAGGACAAGCAAACCTCTAAGTTTGGTGTGCTTTTCCGTGATCACTAAGCCAAGATTCATCAAGATCATGGCTCCTAAGGGAAAACAAACCAATTTAAGAGGAAAGAAAGAGACTAATCCAAAGAATCTTTGGAATCAAGAGAAGTTCTTAACCAAAGAACATGAAGACCATTATCACAAAATAATGGGTCTGAGGTCAGTGATCCCGGAGGTTAAATTTGATCTGAAAGAAGATGAATATCCGGGGATCCAAGAGCAAATTCGAAACAGAGGATGGGAAGTTCTAACCAATCCTGAAATAAAGGTTGGAAGGAACACGGTTCAGGAATTCTACTCAAATCTGTGGCTAACAGATAAGCAGAGAATGACTGGAACTGCTTACCATACCTACAGAACTATGGTCAGAGGGAAAGTTATGTACTTTCATCTGGACAAAATAAGAGAAATCTTCAAATTGCCTCAACTGCAAGATGATCCTGACTCCTTTAATAGGAGGATGGTGAGAGCAGATAAAGGGTTGGATCAAGTTCTAGAGGACATATGCCTCCCTGGAACTAAATGGATAACCAATTCTAAGGGTGTCCCAAACCAACTCAAGAGGGAAGACCTCAAACCAACTGCAAGAGGTTGGCTAGACTTTATTGGGCGCTCCATACTACCCACTAGCAACCGTTCTGAGGTCACCATCAAGAGAGCAGTGATGATTCATTGCATCATGCTTGGAAGAGAAGTGGAGGTTCATCATGTGATTGCTTGTGAGATCTACATAATTGCAAATAAAAATTCCACTGAAGCCAAATTGGCTTACCCAAGCTTGATCTCCTTGCTCTGTAAAGAGGCTGGGGTGAAGATGGGAGTAGATGAATTCATACCCATTGAACATCCAATCACCAAGAAGTCAATGGAAGGACAAATGCAAGACAACTCTATCAAAAGGAGGGCACAGGAGTTCCTCCCTGAATTCCCTGAAATTGGCTACTGGGCCAACCTAGAAGCATCTATCACCAAGTTGCAAGAAACTATGGAGCAACTGAAGGAAGAACAGCAGAATCAGAACTGCATGCTCTGCAAACTGCTGAAGGAACAAGAGAAGCAGGGGCGTGAACTCCAAGAGATGAAACGCCAAAAGCTCTCCTCTCAAGCTGAGGGAGCATCCACTTCTCAAAATCAAGGTTGTTGAGTCCTAACTCTGTGAAAACCTCTATCATTAGGAGCCTATTTTTGCGTTTTTCTTTTGTTTTCTATTCCTATTTTTATTTTTTTTTGTCTCATCTTATATCTATATTTGAGTTTTGTTCTTAATTCATAATTAATAAAATTTATGCCTTAAAGTTATGAATGTCCTATGAATCCATCACCTCTCTTAAATGAAAAATGCTTTAATCACAAAAGAACAAGAAGTACAGGATTTCGAAATTTATCCTTGAAACTAGTTGAATTAGTTTGATGTGGTGACAATACTTTTTGTTTTCTGAATGAATGCTTGAACAGTGCATATGTCTTTTGAATTTGTTGATTTAAGAATGTTAAAATTGTTGGCTCTTGAAAGAATGATGGAAAAGGAGAACTGTTATTGAGGATCTGAAAAATCATCAAAGTGATTCTTGAAGCAAAAAAAAAAATTTTCGAAAAAAAAAAGAGAAAAGAGAAGAAAAAGAAAAAGAAAGAAATAAAGTTGTGAACCAAGGCAAAAAGAGTGTGCTTAAGAACCTTGGACACCTCTAATTGGGGACTCTAGCAAAGCTGAGTCACAATCTAAAAAGGTTCACCCAATTATGTGTCTGTGGCATGTATGTATCCGGTGGTAATACTGGAAGACAGAGTGCTTTGGGCCACAGCCAAGACTCATACAATAGTTATGTTCAAGAATCATTACACTTAACTAGGAGAATCAATAACACTATCTGAGTTCTGAGTTCTCATAGATGCCAATCATTCTGAACTTCAAAGGATAGAGTGAGATGCCAAAACTGTTCGGAGGCAAAAAGCTACTAGTCCCGCTCATCTAATTGAAGCTATGTTTCTTTGATATTTTGGAGTCTATAGTATATTCTCTTCTTTTTATCCTATTTTGATTTTCAGTTGCTTGGGGACAAGCAACAATTTAAGTTTGGTGTTGTGATGAGCGAATAATTTGTACACTTTTTGGCATTGTTTTTAGTATGTTTTTAGTATGATTTAGTTAGTTTTTAGTATATTTTTATTAGTTTTTAGCTAAAATTCACTTTTCTGGACTTTACTATGAGTTTGTGTGTTTTTCTGTGATTTCAGGTATTTTCTGGCTGAAATTGAGGGTCCTGAGCAAAAATCTGATCCAGAGACCAAAAAGGACTGCAGATGCTGTTGGATTCTGACCTCCTTGCACTCGAAGTGGATTTTCTGGAGCTACAGAAGGCCAATTGGCGCGCTCTCAACGGCATTGGAAAGTAGACATCCTGGGCTTTCCAGCAATATATGATAGTCCATACTTTGCCCAAGATTTGATAGCCCAAACCGGCGTGGCAAATCAGCATCAGAAATTCCAGCGTTTAACGCCGGAACTGGCATAAAACTTGGAGTTAAACGCCCAAACTGGCATAAAAGCTGGCGTTTAACTCCAGAAAGGGTCTCTACACGAAATTGCTTCATTGCTCAGCCCAAGCACACACCAAGTGGGCCCGGAAGTGGATTTTTCTATCATTTACTCATTTCTGTAATACCTTAGGTTACTAGTTTACTATTAATAGGATCTTTTGACATTGTATCAGTACCTCATGACACTTTACACGTTTTCTTTGTGTACTTTCCACGGCATGAGTCTCTAAACCCCATGGTTGGGGGTGAGGAGCTCTACTGTGTCTTGATGGATTAATGCAATTACTACTGTTTCTCATTCAATCATGCTTGCTTCCATTCTAAGATAATACTTGTTCTTAATCCGGATGAATGTGATGATCCGTGACAATCATCATCATTCTCAACTATGAACGTGTGCTTGACAACCACCTCCATTCTACCTTAGATTGAGTAGTTATCTCTTGGATTCTTTAATCGGAATCTTCGTGGTATAAGCTAGAACTGATGGCGGCATTCAAGAGAATCCGGAAGGTCTAAACCTTGTCTGTGGTATTCTGAGTAGGATTCAATGACTGAATGACTGTGACGTGCTTCAAACTCCTAGCAGGCGGGGCGTTAGTGACAGACGCAAAAGAATCACTGGATTCTATTCCGGCCTGACCGAGAACCGACAGATGATTAGCCATGCTGTGACAGAGCATAGGAACATTTTCACTGAGAGGATGGGAGGTAGCCATTGACAACGGTGAAACCCTACATACAGCTTGCCATGGAAGGAGCCTTGCGTGCTTGAAGAAGAAGACAGTAGGAAAGCAGAGATTCAGAAGATGGAGCATCTCCAAACCTCAACCTATTCTCCATTACTGCAATACAAGTAACCACTTCATGTTCTTTTGCTTTTTACAATCAAGCCTGATAATTTCTGATATCCTGACTAAGATTTACAAGATAACCATAGCTTGCTTCAAGCCGACAATCTCCGTGGGATCGACCCTTGCTCACGCAAGGTATTACTTGGACGACCCAGTGCACTTGCTGGTTAGTTGTGCGAGGTTGCAAAAGTGTGATTGCAATTTCGTGCACCAGTAGGGTGCCTTAAAAACAGTTTCTTGGAAAAGATATCATCGCTCTAACCAGGTAGTCCTAGCAAGACGTGATTGGATGGAAAAAGTAATTCATCTAGTTCATGCATACCCAATCACTTAACAAGTATAACTCTAGATATATTTACAAATAACTATCATGCAAAATGTGTTTAAATGCAAAAACTATCCATGCAATGCAAATTATCCTAATCGACAAAAAAAATTAAGATTTGCGTGTTGAAAAAAAGGGTTGTTACCTACGAAAGTCGGTAAACGACCTCCTTACACTTAAAAATTTGCACGGTCCTCCGTTCTATCAATGATTAACAGAGTGGGTCCGGGAGTATCACTCCGAATGGCCATAGGATGGTGAGACAAGGACGTCTCCATGTTCACCTCTTAAATACTTCTTTGTCATGATCCGAAGTGGGCTCTGGTTTGTTGATTTCTACCATAGGTGGGTTGGTGAATCTTGCGGAAACTTCCTTTATTGCCTCATCAATGCGGCTAAAATTCTTCAACCGCTTAGCAAGTGGCTTGGCCTTTGAGAAAGTTGGCGCCTTAGTGGTCGCTCTTTGAGTTGGCTTTTTTGTATGTGTCTCTTTAAAGTCCTTTTCTATCCCTTTTTTTGGTGGCTATCCTATAAAGAAAGAAAAAGAAGAAACATTAAGCTTAGAGAGATAAAGACCGGAATTAAGAAAATACAAGTGAGAACTAATGCCACAAAAGAGTGAAACGTCTTAAAAACTCGGAATGGCCATATGATGGTGAGACAAGGGCGTCTCCATGTTCACCTCTTGAATACTTCTTTGCCATGATCCAAGGTGGGCTCTGGTTTATCGGTTTCTGCCATAGGTGGGTAGGTGAATCTTGTGAGAACTTCCTTTGCTGCCTCATTAATGCGGCTAAAATTCTTTAACCGCTTAGCAAGTGGCTTGGCCTTTGAGGAAGTTGGCGCCTTAGTGGTCGCTCTTTGAGTTGGCCTTTTTGTATGTGTCTCTTTAGAGTCCTTTTCTATCCCTTTCTTGGTGGTCATCCTGAAAAGGAAGAAAAAGAAGAAACATTAAGCTCAGAGAGACAAAAACCGGAATTAAGAAAATGCAAGTGAGGATTAATGCCACAAAAGAGTGAAACGTCTTAAAAACGTGGTAGCTACTACATGCAAGTAAGACGTCAAGATAATCCTGGAGGAACCTCACTAGCACCAGATGCTTATATTAGCAAACATGTGTCATGGTGGCTTATGCTTATACTCATCTTTGAACTTCAAACAATGCTTGAATCTCCAAAATGCTTCAAAATTCAAAATTAGGTGCATCAAGGTTATGATTGAACTCCCAAAGTTGGTCCTCTTTTTGTGATTTGGGATCCTAAACTTTATTTTCACACTTGTCTTCAAGTTGATCATCAAAGTTCTAATCGGGTGGCAAACATTCCGAATTCTCGTTCATACACCAAAGTATCTTCCTAGACCCATTTAATATAGCACTACGCCAACCTTTGCATTTAAACTTTAATGATACAACCACAATGAACCTAGAATGTTGTTTCCAACCACTAACTATCTCTCTTTTGCTCTTAAATCCTTAAAGAGCTCTAAGTTGATCATTCGTCTCAAGCAAGCCATATTCAAGCAGAATAAAAAAGCTAAGTGATAATATAACTTATGCCGGTCTAGAATTCCTCAATAAAAAGAATCTCTTCGTTACAAGCATAGTCTAGACCAACAATGGATTCTCCATCAAAGTTTAGTTTGGTTGTCACAAGTTCAACCCAATAAAATAACCGAGAGTATTGCTCTCGGGTCGTTCTCCCTAGGAATTACACTCGAGTGCTCAATTATTGGTTATGAGTATACGGGGTGGGTTGATGATAAGACAAGAAATTAAATGGCAAGAAATTTAAATGACAAGAAAGTAAATTAAACAACTAAAGATAACAATTACTAAAGAGGCATTCATGGCAAGGATTGAGATCATGGTTTTCCATCCTAGTCATTAATCATAACACAATAATTACCAAGAGTTAAGCCTATTATGTTATCTTCACATCGAAAGAAAGTCAAATATGCCTAGTTAACCCCAATCCATAAGTAATGTCAATGGAAATAAGATTAACTTACAACTCTAGATCACCAATCCAAGTTGGGTATTAATGACTCAAGATTGCCTAATTTCTCTTTTCAAGCCAAGAATGCTCAAAATCTAATCTGAAACTAATCCAAGCATTTTATCAAACACTTGCTGTGCAATAAAAAAATCATATTAAATTACATGAATTGATAAAATCTACAACTGCCAATTACAAGAAAATAGTAATACTAACTCAAACAAACATCAAAGAAACATAAAATATCAAACTGCATTAAAGGAAATGAACAATGTAAACTAAGAAAACAAAGATGTAAGAACAATAATATGTAAGGAAACCTAAATCAAGAAAAGATTAAAACCTAAATTTAAGATGAAATTAACCTAAATCTACCCTAATTCTAGAGAGAAGAAGGAGATTTTCTCTCTAGAAAACTACCCTAAAACATGTTTCTAAGCTATCCTAATTGTTTCCCCCTTGTTCCTTCTTGAATTTGGCCTCAAATACTTCAGAATTGAGTTGGATTTAGGTCTCAATGAGCTCAGAAATCGCCCCCAGTGTGTTTCTTTAAGTTGGTCATGTGTTACTTGCCACGCGTACGTGTGGGTCACGCGTACACGGAATTGGGCAGACTTCCAAAACTTTATTTCTTCATGAATTCTCCATTTTTACATGTTTTTTCTTCATTCCTTGATGAATCGGATTTCCTATCGGTAAAGAAATATAAAAATATATAATCGCGTTGTAGGTATAACTTCTAAACCAACAGAAAATCTTTTCGTACAAACGTTTGGTTGTCACAAGTAAAAAACCCAATAAAAATAATTAACCGAAGTATTCAAACCTCGGGTCGTCTTCTCAAGGAATTGCAGGGAAGTATGATTTATTATTGGTTATGGAAAACAGTATTTTTGGGTTTTGAAAGGGTTTTGAACAAGAGAGATAGATTGCAGGAATTAATAAATTAATAACTAAAAACTCTTGGCAAGGTATGAAAATTGAAAGTCCTATCTTAGTTATCCTTATTAATGATGATGAGAATTATATTTTCCTCCCACTAAGTTAACCTATAACTATGAAGGCAAGTCAAGTGGATAAATCAATTTAACACCTAAAGTCCTAGTCAACTCCTGAGGAAAGACTAGAGTTATAAGAATCTAAATCAATCAGCAAAGATATCAATTATCAATCACGATGAGTTTGACAACTCAAGAGTTACCAATTAATCAACCAAAGCCAAAAGCGAAAAATCTAAATTATTTATATAATAAATAGAAGAAAGCAATCATGAGTCTGAAATACCTCAAATTATATTAATTAAGAAAATCAATCTAAATATAAAGAGTTCACAAACTAAATTGAGAAAATAAATAAAAGGAACATTTGAACCTGATAAAGAAATAATCCCAATAAGATAAATCATAATCCTAATCCTAAGAGAGAGGAGAGAACCTCTCTCTCTCTCTCTCTAAAAACTACATCTAGATCCTAAAACTATGTATGAATGTATGTTGTATGAAGTGTCCAGTGTCTACTCCTTGTATGTCCCTCCTCTTTGATGAATGGTGGATTCCTCCATTTATAGCCCTTTAATCTGTGTCTCTGGACTTGGATCTGGACCAAAAAGGGCCCCGAAGTCACTGGGGCCGACTTCTGCAAATTCTGCAGATCGCGCACGTCACGCGTTCGCGTGGGTCACGTGGTCGCGTCGTCTGGAGTGTTGCTCTTCCACGCGGTCGCGTCAGTCATGCGTCTGCGTTAGTTGTGTTTCGTGAGTCACGCGTTTGCGTCATTTATGCGCTTGCATCGATGCCAATTTACGCAAAGCACACGTTCGCGTCGTCCATGTGGACGCGTCACTGCCAATTTCTCCAAAAACTCCAATTTGTGCTTTCTTTCCATTTTTGTATGTTTCCTTTCCATCCTTTAAGTCATTTCTTCCCTATAAAACCTGAAAGTACTTAACACACAAATCACGGCATCGAATGGTAATAAAGGATAATTAAATTTAATAATTTTAAAGCATAGGAAACATGTTTTCTCATATGTCATATCATAAAGAAGGAATTGTAAAACCATGCAAATTCATATGAATAAGTAGGTAAAGAGTTGATAAAATCATTCAATTTAAGCACAAGATATATCATAAAATAGTGGTTTATCAACCTCCCCACACTTAAACAATAGCATGTCCTCATGCTAAATCCCAGAGAAAAGAGTAAAGGTAAAAAGGTAGAATCATATGCAATGCAATCTATTCTAAATGCAACTACCTAAATGAGTCATGCAATTCTAGTTATTATTCACCTATATATAAAGCATACATGTAGTTAAATTAATTCATATCTTCAAAGAATCATGTATGTACAATTAGGGCCAAATCATATTAAAGCACAATTACAATTGAGTTGAGTTAAGATAGTTCACAACTTGCAAGACAATTAATAATTATACATGGACACATGAGAATGAGCTATTGAACCCTCACTGGATTGTGTGTTTACTCCCTAATCACTCAGTGTTTGGGTTTAATCACTCTCTTCTTTTCTAGTCATACTTTCTAAAACTTTATTTTTCCTCTAATCAATCAACAATCATTGAATATAGACATACAAAGATCATGTGGTCTTTTCTTAGGTTGTAATGGGGCTAAGGTAAGGGTAAGGATGTATGTATAAGGCTAAGTGAGCTAACAAAGTGAATCCTTGACTACTCTAAGATCTCACCTAACATATTCATATTTTATATAATTTTATAATTCTCCACCTAGCTACCCAAACCTTTCCACTCTTGTGTTACATGCTCATGCATTTTATTTTTGACTTTTGTCCCATGTGCATTGATTCTTTGTAATTGCATTCGGAATAATTTTATCCCCTTATTTAAATACTAAAATTATATATATATATATATATATATATATATATATATATATATATATATATATATTCAATGCACATGGTGATTTAATTGTTTTGATTTCACATAAGTAGGCTTTCCAAATTTTTGAAACATCTTGTTTAGTGTAAATCCCTACTTTTTTTCTATCATCCCATATTCCCATAAAATTTTCTACACTTAAATTTTACACAATATCTATCTTAAGCTAACCAAAGATTCAGCTTGGGGTTTTTTTTTTCGTTTTTCTGCTTAAGGCTAGTAATGTGGTTATAAAATGAAGGAGGATTAAAAAGCTCAAGGGGGCTAACAAGGATGGCATAAAAGGTAGGTTTATTTGGGACAAGTGGGCACAAATACAAATAATGGCCTCAATCATCTCTTGGTATGCATCTATATTCTATAATTAGACATATAAATTAAAACAAAATAGAGATTGCAAGCATAGAAAAGAAGTGTGAAACACACAGGAATGAAATTTATGGTTTGATGTAACCATACAATTAAGCTCAAAACTCAAGGGCTGTGTGTTCTTAAGCTCATAAATCACATATCAGTTATGTATGTCATGCAAGTAGAAATTAAGAGTTTCCTATTCAACTCAATGTAAATCTTTAAGGTGCCCCTTAAAATCTTAGTGTTTCTCCTTGAAGAAATATTGTTAACTAACTAACATGTAATGCTATATATACAAGGTGTATGGATTGTTTTAATATACTACGGTTCCTAGCTTACTCTTTTTATTTTTCAATTAAACCAAACTATCATATGCTAAAAAGGGTAAACTATACTAATTAATCCACTTAATATATAACTAGTAAACTAAGGTGCAAATTAAGATAAAATATCCAAGATATATACAGCCCAAAGTGCAGAATGCAAAAATATAGCAAAAGCAAAAAGGAGAAAAATGTGCAAATAAAATACAGAAAATGGAAAAAATAAGATAAGAGTCTGTAGTGGTTCACCAAAAGAAATATATGCCAGAGATGGCAATCTCCCCACACTTAAATAATAGCATCGTCCTCGATGCTCACTCAAACTGGGTGTGAAGAAGTGTCATCTCTGGAAGGATGGGCTGCCAGTGTCTCAGTGGTAGGCTGAAGGTCTGCAGTCTCTGTGAGTGTAGGAGGAGCGGTCTGCCGAAGCGGGGGCTCTGTCTGTAGAGGAATGTACGGATCAGCGGCCTGTAGCTGGTGGTGCTCCTCATGATGTGGTGTAGTGTGCTCGGGTCCTCCCTGCTCATCCTGGGTAGGTGTCGCCTCCTCCTCAGATGTATCTGCTGGTGTGTCAGGCTCGGAGGGGATGTCGCCACCAGATCAGATCATTAGCTTGAGGTGCTCATAGCGTCGCTTGTGGCGACGCTCAGACCTCTCATAACATCGCCGGTTACGACGTTCAGACCTCTCAAAGTGCTGCTGGTGGCGGCGCTCCATCTGATCTAAGCGGTCAAAGAGTCGGTGCACCAGAAGATAGACGGGCTCAGGAGCAGGTGGGTGTGTAATGGGTGGTACTGGGGCAGTGGAAGCAAAAGGAGCAGCTGAAGATGTAGCTGCCTCAGCAGAGTCAGTGAGAAACAGAGGTCGGTAGCCTAAAGCCTGAAACTTCCGACTGTGAGGGATGATCTTCCTGCAGTCCGCGGTGGATGACTTTTCATCTGCAACCTCCCAAGGTACCTCAGCTCGGCGACCCAACTGAGTAATCAGGAATGGAAAAGGGAGGGTGCCTCTGACATAGACTCTGGTCATGTAATGCCGGATGAAGCGGGGCAGATATAAGTCCTTACCCATCATCACACACCAGATAAGGGTAATCATAGTAGTTGGCACCTCCGTCTCATGAGTGCTCGGCATCACGTAGTTACTCAGAATTTGTTGCCATAGTCGAACCTCATCATTCAGATATATGAGCCTGATTCCCTTGGGTACCACTGTGCTCTTTCCCATGACCCATAGAACAGTAGGATCAAGAGTGATAGCTCGTTTCACTGCATCCCAATCAAACCTCATGAATCTCATATCCTTCTCAGCTTTCTGGTAACCGTCTGGCTGATCTGATTTAGGTGAGAGCTGGAGGATGTCTTCAATTGCTTCCTCAGTAACCAGAACTTGCTTGCCTCTGAGTTGTACTGCATCCAGGGATGATAAAAAGTAGTTATAGTAGAATTCTCTGACCCAGGATGAGTTGATCTCAGTCAAGTTTCTCTCCAGGAAGAACCAGCCTCTCTGTTTAATTTGGTCTGAAGTGTACTGCCGGAGTTCTTCTGGAATTTTAAGTGTTCTTTCCAGGTATAGGTTCCTAGATGTGGCAAAAACTGGGTACTTCAGCTCACAGTATTTGTTTGCAAATTTAACTGGGTCAGCTGCAGGTACCAACTGATCAGCTTTTTTCTGCGGGGTAAAGCTCTTCTCCCGCCAGGAATCATCATGTAAGATGCCAAGGATGGATACAGAGGATTCACCTCTTTTTCTTTTGCCAGTGATTGCTTTGCCCTTTCCTTTGATTTGAGGGTCAGACATCCTGAAAAGCAGAAATTCCAGGATATAATTGAAGGATAAAAGTAAAAAAACAAGCAGGCAGATAGGATAATAGCAATATAAGCACAGAGTGGCAAAAGAGCAAGAGAAGCATGAAATGAGTCAAATAAAGTGCATTTGGGATTGTGTTCAATTGAAAAAGTCTAAAAAGAAAAATGACAATCCAAAAAATATGATAAGTAGAATTCATGTTAATAAGGAAAAACAGTTATCATGCCCTGAGTTAAAAGTGAAAGTAGGTAGGTAAAAAGAGAAGGTCGAAAGTTAAAATGGTTAATAAGTGAAAAAGGAAGTTAGAAAGTGAAAGCAGTGAGTTACTAAAAAGAGGGTTAGAGTAAGTGGCATGATGATTGGTTTCCTAGTTAACAAGAAATCCACAAATTGAAAGAATAATCAACTCATATTCAAGCAAGGTTTGCAGTTAATTGAAGATAATTCATATAGATTGAGGAAGTGGAAAATGAGAATGAAATCATCAATGATGCAAAGTATTAACCAGGGAATCAAATAGAATAAGAAAGCTAGCCCGTGCATTCATGAATTGGTTTGGGTGTAGCCGAGTAGTGCAAAATTTAAGATTGCCAAAACCACTACATGAATGGGAAAAAGTGAAATAATTTGCAGAAAATTAGGCAGCATTCCGGCTAAAATTGGATGTTCCCGGGAAATACATAGCAGGATAAATCAGTTCATATATAAAATTTAAATAATGCTGCAAAGAGACACAATTAACATGAACATGAAAGAACAGTGTAACAGCAGCATGAAACATGGGAGAACAGCATATGAACAGGATGAGCATTACAGCCAGATTAAAATTGCAGAATAGATAAACAGGTAACAAGAACGGCGCAATTATCAGGCCTAAATCCACTAACCACATCCTAGCTATCTAACCACCTAGAATCCACTACGAACATGTATCTCTAACTATCCTAAATTGAACAAATTCTGATAAATATGCAACTAACTAGGAATGATAAAGAAATCGGTGTACGGCAGAACCTGGTATGTGTATGAACAAGGGATAAAGCAGAGGGAAGGTGGTGGTGATGCGGCGGTGCTGGGAGGGAGCACGGCGGCGCGGAGGTGGAGCAAGGGCGGGCAAGGGTAACGGAAGGGAGGGGGAAAGCGGGCGAGTGTTTGGGGCTGTTGTGGGTGGCAGCGCTGGAAGGGGTGTTCGGCGGCGGAGGTGGCAATGCGGTGGTTGGTGGTCGCGGGTAGGGGCAGTGGTGGAGGGGGTGGTTGAGGAGGAGAGAGTTGCAGAGGATGAGGGAGAGGGGGTGGCTGGGGTTTGGGGTGCGATGGGTTAGGGTTCGCGTGATTTGGGGTTAGTGATCGCAACTCCACGCGATCGCGTGAGTAAGGAGAAAGATGGGTGACGCGGACGCGTGAAGCACGCGAACACGTTGCTGGAATTTGTGCTAGACGCACAGTTCCAGCGTCGTTTTGGCGCAACTCTCTGTTTCTATTTAGTGGGCCATAGAATCCATGCGACGCGAACGCGTCGCTCACGCTTTCGCGTGGGATGAGTGTGATGCAAGTGACGTGTTCGTGTCAGGGACGCAAAAGCGTGGGCCATTTTATGCTAAACGCACAACAGCCGCACGACTCCAGCCTAACTTTCTGGGCATTAGATCCTTACGCCGATATCCATTCCATGCCCACGCGTGGCTTGCGCGCTCGCGTGGGTTTTTTTTATGCAGCATACAGAATCCAAAATGCAATGAATGTCATGCAAAAATTTCAGGTTCAATCAAAATTCAAAAACAGACTAAAATGGAAAAGGAACGATCATACCATGGTGGGGTGTCTCCCACCTAGCACTTTTAGTTAAAGTCCTTAAGTTGGACATTTGATGAGCTTCCTGTTATGACGGCTTGTGCTTGAATTCGTCCAGAAATCTCCACCAATGTTTGGAATGCCAACAGCCTCCAGGGTCCCAAACAAGGTACGTAAATCCCTTAAGTGAGTTCAAACAGGCGTCAAGGCTCCCGGGGTGTTGAATGTCAGAATAGATTCCAGAATCACAAACTTTGCTTTTACACCCGTTTCCGTCTTGATTTGCATTTTTCCAGCCGGGTGATGAGTAATCTGAGTTCTCACTGTAGTGACCAAACAGCTTCTGAGATCCTTTCAATTGAACTTGACACCAATCTTTGCACCTCAAATTGAAGTGTGAAACCTCATTAAATCTTGCATACCAGCGCTGAGTGCGAGTCATTTCCCTTTTGCTCTTAAAGCCGCAAAGAGCTCTAAGCTGGCCATCTGTTTCAAGTAAACCATATTCAAGTGGAAAAGTAAAGATAAGGGTCAAGGATTTTACCCACTTGAATTTTGTATTGGGCGGTAATGGCCTTGGGATAAGTGTTTCCAGTGGTTCTGCAAGCTCTACTCCCTTGTGGTCTTCAGTGAATTCCTCCACTTCTTTGCAAATTTCTTCCATCTCAACCATGTCTTTATCAGAGTCATCGATCTCTTCCTCATCACTTGAGTCATAATTGGGAGGTTGAGAAAATTCTACCTCTACATCATCTTCGTATTCACTTGAAGAAGATTCTTCTATCTCAAAGAATTCACTTGTGGATGCAAGTTCATTATCAAGAGAACTTGACTCTTGATTATCATCATCAAGGAAACATGTGTCTTGGGTTATTCCGTCCAGTTCTTCATAGGATACCTGTTTCGGGGGTTGTGCACTATCCTCCTTAGCATCGACTGTAACGTCCTTGACGGAATTCTCCACAACTCTGGATTCCCGCGGAGGTTCGGCATCTCCTAAATCTTCAACCAACTCTTCTTCTTCTATAACGACAGCTTTCTCTACTTGTTCTAGTACGAAGTTATGCTCTATACTATCCACTGGAGTTTCTAGTGTCTCCTTCATGCTACGTTCTTCATTAGATTCTCCACATGAAGCCATGGGAGTTTGTTGAGTGTCCGAACGTCTGGAAGATAATTGATTTATTGCTTGCTCCAATTGATGAAGGGTTGCATGAAATTGGTCTACTGATTCTTCCAAGCGAACCTGTGATTCTTAGCTTGATGGATATGGACATGGTGCATAGGAGAGTGGTGGTTCTTGGGAGTAATTGGATTGGCGTTGGGGCGGATAAGGATCATATGGTGGCGAATGACGAAAAGAAGCTTGTGAGTGTGGTGGTTTGAAGCTATGTTGAGAGGATGGTCTCTGAGCATAGGGTGGGGCTTGTTGGTAGCTAAAAAGGGGTCCACCATATCTATCAGCTTGGTATGCATTGTAGAATAGTCCTTGTCCATGATATCTAGGAGGGTGTTGTTGCCTAAAGGGTTGATTAGATCCTCTTAGCTCCATCCATCTTTGGTTGCTTTGACCGTGATGCATAGTCCTGTTATAGCTTCCATTCCTTTCAACAAAATTAGAACCAAACTCAAAGCGAGAGGGGTGAGAATTCATAGTAGCTATCAGAAACAAGAAGGGGAAACAAAAACAAATAAACAAGTAAAAGAAAAATATTTACAATAACCAATAATAAGGCACACGTTTGCAATTCCCCGACAACGGCGCCATTTTGACGAATCGGATTTCCTATCGGTAAAGAAATATAAAAATATATAATCGCGTTGTAGGTATAGCTTCTAAACCAACCAAAAATCCTTTCGTACAAACGTTTGGTTGTCACAAGTAACAAACCCAATAAAAATAATTAACCGAAAGTATTCAAACCTCGGGTCGTCTTCTCAAGGAATTGCAGGGAAGTATGATTTATTATTGGTTATGGAAAACAATATTTTTGGGTTTTGAAAGGGTTTTGAACAAGAGAGATAGATTGCAGGAATTAATAAATTAATAACTAAAAACTCTTGGGAAGGTATGAAAATTGGAAGTCCTATCCTAGTTATCCTTATCAATGGTGATGAGAATTATATTTTGCTCCCACTAAGTTAACCTCTAACTATGAAGGCAAGTCAAGTGGATAAATCAATTTAACACCTAAAGTCCTAGTTAATTCCTGAGGAAAGACTAGAGTTATAGGAATCTAAATCAATCAGCAAAGATATCAATTATCAATCATGATGAGTTTGACAACTCAAGAGTTACCAATTAATCAACCAAAGCCAAAAGAGAAAAATCTAAATTATTTATATAATAAATAGAAGAAAGCAATCGTGAGTCTGAAATACCTCAAATTATATTAATTAAGAAAATCAATCTAAACATAAAGAGTTCACAAACTAAATTGAGAAAATAAATAAAAAGAACATTTGAACCTGATGAAGAAATAATCCCAATAAGATAAATCATAATCCTAATCCTAAGACAGAGGAGAGAACCTCTCTCTCTCTCTCTAAAAACTACATCTAGATCCTAAAACTATGTATGAATGTATGTTGTATGAAGTGTCCAGTGTCTACTCCTTGTATGTCCCTCCTCTTTGATGAATGGATGGATTCCTCCATTTATAGCCCTTTAATCTGTGTCTCTGGGCTTGGATCTGGACCAAAAAGGGCCCCGAAGTCGCTGGGGCCGACTTCTGCAAATTCTGCAGATCGCGCACGTCACACGTCCACGTGGGTCATGCGGTCGCGTCGTCTGGAGTGTTGCTCTTCCACGCGGTCGTGTCAGTCATGCGTCCGCGTTAGTTGTATTTCGCGAGTCACGTGTTTGCGTCATTTATGCGCTCGCGTCGATGCCAATTTACGCAAAGCACGCGTTCGTGTCATCCATACGGACGCGTCGCTGCCAGTTTCTCCAAAAACTCCAATTTATGCTTTTTCTTCCATTTTTGTATGTTTCCTTTCCATCCTTTAAGTCATTCCTGCCCTATAAAACCTGAAAGTACTTAACACACAAATCACGGCATCGAATGGTAATAAAGGATAATTAAATTTAATAATTTTAAAGCATAGGAAACATGTTTTCTCATATGTCATATCATAAGGAAGGAATTGTAAAACCATGCAAATTCATATGAATAAGTAGGTGAAGAGTTGATAAAACCATTCAATTTAAGCACAAGATATATCATAAAATAGTGGTTTATCATTCCTTCAATCCAATCTTTGCCTTCTAAACCTGAAATCACTTCATCAAACACATCAAGGCATCAAATGGAATTAAAGTGAATTAAATTTAGCAAATTAAGGGCCTGAAAAGCATGTTTTCACTCTTAAGCACAAATTAGGAAAAATTCACAAAACCAAGCTATTTCATTAAATAAATGTGAGATAAGTTGATAAAATTCACTAAATTCAACATAAGATAAACCCTAAAATTAGGGTTTATCAACCTCCCCACACTTAAACCAAGCATATCCTCATGCTAAACCAAGAAAGATACAAGAAATGGGTAACAACATTTATTCAATGCAAGTAACTATCTATATGCAACCTATCTACATGCAGGCAACTACTTGGTCAAAATAAATCAATTTCCAAGAACACATGTATAAACATAAGGGTTAAAACAATCACAATCAAATCAAATCCACAATTGAATTGAGTTCTAGAAAATAATTTATAAACTTGCAAGATAAGAGATGATCATAGGTGAAAACATGTAATTGAGCAATCGAACCCCTCACCGGATGTGTATACGCTCTAGTAGCTCAAGTGTTTAAGGTCGATCCACTCGATTCTCCTCTAATCATACTTTATAAAATTTATTTTTCATCTAACAATCAACAATTATTCAATGCATGTATACAAATATCATGAGGATTTTTCATAAGATTGTAATGGGGCTAGGGTCAAGGTAAGGATGTATATGGTCAAGTTGACTAAAATTTGAATTTTTGATTAGCCTAAGCTCTCACCAAACACATATAACAACCTATACAATTCTAATACAACACCTAGCTACCCATAATCTCACTTTTTTCACATGCTCATGTATTCTTTTCATCCATAACACATATGTATTGTTATTACTACTCTTCTTTGAGAAATTTTGTCCCCTTTTTATTCTTTTATTTATTTTTCATCTATTTTTTATTTTTCTCCTTTTTTCACAATAAAATATATACAAAAGTATCAATGCATATGGTTTAAACATTTAATGCATGAGTATGTGCCCAATTCCCAAGATTTTCAATAAAACTATAAAATACACTTTTATCTCACCCAATGTTCCCAAACTTCCTACACTTAAAATGATATACACTCTCACTAGCCTAAATTAATCAAATATCTAAATTAAGGACATTTATTATTTTTCACTTAGGGTAGTGATGTGCTAAAATTAAGAACAAAGGGATTAAACAGGCTAAAAATTGGTTAGCAAAGATGGATAAAAGGGTAAGGCCATTTGGGTAAGTGAGCTCAAATGAAATAAAGGCCTCAATCATATAAATGCATTTATACACAAAATAATGGATATAAAGAATCAAACAAATCAAAGATTACAATCATAGAAAGAGAATAACACACATAAGAAGGAAAATAGTGGTTATATGATGCAACCACACAATTAGGCTAAAAAACTCACAAGTTTGTGTATTCTTAGCTCAAAAACATGTTCCATCATATATAATTCAAGCAAGTTCAAGAAAATTTTATTATTTTGACTAAACTTATATATATATATATATATATATATATATATATATATATATATATATATATATGCAATACCAAGAAAATGCAACTAAAAATTCCAAAAGACCTAGTAATAAAAGAAAAATAAATGAAATGTGAAAGTGTTTAGATTAGAAATTTTGACCCAAAAATCGGCCGATTGGTCGGACGACCTCCCCACACTTAAAAATTTGCACCATCCTCAGTGCATTCAAAAATGAGCAAAAGGGTACGGCGACTTCACGAATTGCCACCTTCAGCTGGTGGATCTACCGGCTGCTGCATGTTTTTTCTTTTACTTTTCTTTTTGCTTATAGTGAATCATCCTGAAAGTTAAAAAGCAGGATAGTAAGACGAATAAATGCAAAAGTAAGGAAGCATAAATTGTTGGAATGAGGTAATAATCACTAAAATGAAGTGAGTGAAAAAGATTGTGACATTGATGAAAATAGTGCGTGAATTCTAAGTTGCATGCAGTTTAGAACACACATACTAGCATTGAAAACTATGTCACATTTATATAAAAGAAGTATGCACTTCACTCATTCTAGTGTGCTTGAGATACTTTAAAGAAAACTTGTAGGTTAAGACAAACAAACAAGCAATAAAGAATTATAGAAGCACTCAAGCAAATAATCAAGAAATTGTGAAATGGATAATAAATGGACATTGATTGATGTGCAAAAGAACTTAATGGACCAAATGAAATATGAAATTCACATATCAATCAATGGTACACTTTGAAGTTTAGTTTTCATTACCTAATTGACATAGAAGGTGGAACATGAGTACTATGCAATTTAGGAAAATAGATATAGAAGTTGAAATCTATCACATAGCAAGCATGATCCACAAAGCTTAAAAAGATAAAAAAATATGTAACTAGGTAAGCTTACGATCCAATTTCACAATTTCACAATCTCAACTTATGAACTTGGTGACGTAAATAAAGATCAATCATAAACAAGCATAACCTAACAAAAAATTGCATCATTATACACAATTGCCTAGTCATGATGAAGGATTTAAATCACATGGTGGCCAAAACATGTAATTCAAAAGATTTAGGGTGCTTTGAAGGCAATTCACAAGTACTTGGTATTCATAAAATTAAGCAAGAAGAATTCAAAACCAAGCAACAAAGTATAACCTCAACAAAGAAATCCAACAATACATATTCAGTAGTAAGAAAAAGCTAATCAGATTAATAATCCAACACCTTTCACCATAACAGAAAATTAAATAGAAAATCAAACCAACTAACTAACTAACTAACTAAAGAAGATGATGGTGGATGGTAAATAGTGGTGGTGGATGATGGTTGAAAGAAGGAAAGTGGAGAAGAGAAAAGAAAAGAAGAAAAGAAATGGAGAGAAGAAGAGAAAAGAAGAATGCGTGGAGTAGAGGGCGGTCATGCGTACGCATGGATCATGCGTACGCGTGACAGGGGAAAATAGTAGGTGATACGTACGCGTGGGTCACGTGTACCCACGTGTGGAAAGCAATTATGCTAGACGCACAGTTCCCACACACTACGTGCACAACTCTCTGCCTGGACCGTGTGATAGAACAGTCCACGCACGATCCTGGCGCGGTCAGATTCTGGGTGTCAAGCGTACGCGTGGGTCAAGCATACGCCTGAGGGGACTTTATTTTTTTTAACTCAAAGATAATGAAGATTTTTCACACACTATGTACATCTTCAAAGCCAACCAAAATTCAAATCTAATAAAATCCTTATCTTTTTGAAAATTCTTTTCAAATACTCTACTATAAAATTCAAACAAAATTTCAATTCAAATAAAGATAAAATTAAAAATAACCTACAACTTGAGACACACATCTAACCAAACAAACTGACATCTAATGGCAATATACATAAGAGAGATATCAAAGCAAGAAAGTACCTAATAAGGGCAACTCAATTCATTCATCAACTATATATATAAGAGAATGGAAAGAGTTTGCCATGGTGGGGTGTCACCCAGCTAGTACTTTTATTTATTGTCCTTACGTTGGACATTTGGTGAGCTCTAATCAAGGAGGCTTGTGCTTGAATTTATCCTTGAACTTTCACCAATGCTTGGACTCCATTGATTGTCAAAATTTCCAACCAAATGCACCAAACTTTGATGAATTTCCACACAAGTTAAGAGCTCCCAAACTTGATCCTCATCTTGTAATCCGAGTTCTCATACCTTATTTTTACACCCATCTTTAAGTTGATCATAGTAATTTCCTCCGGGTGGTATGCTCAGTTCAGAATTCTTATACAAGCACCCAAACATCCTCCTAGACCCATTTAATTTAGCAACCCTCCAACCATTGAATTTAAACTTTGATGATTTAACCATGATGAACCTAGATTGGTGCTTCCAACCACTAACCATCTCTATGTTGCTCTTAAATCCACATAGAGTTCTAAGTTGACCATCTGTCTCAAGCAAACTATATTCAAGCGAAATAAGAAAGATAAGTGATATGAATTTTACCCACATAAATGATATAATGGTTGATGGTAACTTAGGAGGAGATGTCTCCAATGGCCTTGTGACGATCGGACTTTCTATCGGTAAAGAATTTCACAAATATAATCGCATTATAAGTATAGTTTCTAAACCAACAGAGAATACTTTCGTACAAAAGTTTGGTTGTCACAAGTAACAAACACAGTAAAATTTATAAACCGAAGTATTCAAACCTCGGTCGTCTTCTCAAGGAATTGCAGGGAAGTATGATTTATTATTGGTTATGGAAAACAATATTTTTGGGTTTTTGAAAGGTTGAACAAGGAAAATAGATTGCAGGGAATTAAATTAATAGCAAAGAAAACTATTGGCAAGGTATGAAAACTGGAAGTCCTATCCTAGTTATCCTTATCAATGGTGATGAGAATTATATTTTTGCTCCCACTCAGTCAACCTCTAACTATGAAGGTAAGTCAAGTGGATAAATCAATTTAACACCTAAAGTCCTAGTCAACTCCTAAGGAAAGACTAGAGTTATAGGAATCTAAATCAATAAGCAAAGATAACAATTATCAATCACGATGAGTTTGACAACTCAAGAGTCACCAATTAATTAACCAAAACCAAAAATATAGAAAGCTAAATAAAAATCGTATATCTGAAATACCTCAAATTGCATTAATAAAAGAAATCAAATCTAAAATGGAAAAGTTCATAAGTTAAATTGGGAAAATAAATAAAAGGAACATTAAACCTGAAAATTGAGAAGAAGAAATCCTAAATCCTAAGAGAGAAGAGAGAGCCTATCTCTCTCTAAAACTACATCTAAAAACCAAAATTATGAATGATGCATGAATGATAATCCATCCTGAGTCTCTGCATGTTTCCTGGCTTTATTCTGTGTTCCTGGGCCGAAATCTGGGTCAAAACGCGGCCCGAAATTGCCTCCAGCGTTTCCTAAATTTTTTGCAGATCGCGCATGTCACGCGTACGCGTCGTTTGACGATTTTCCTCTCCACGCGTGTGCGCCTGGCACGCGCTCGCGTCGTTGCGTGAACTCCAATTGACGCGTACGCGTCAGACACGCGTACGCATCGCTGTGATTTCTCTATTTCGCGCGGTCGCATGAGTGGTGCACGAAATTGCAATCACACTTTTGCAATCCCGCACAACTAACCAGCAAGTGCACTGGGTCGTCCAAGTATCTTGTAACCTTGCGTGAGAACATGAAATGGTTACTTGTATTGCAATGGAGAATAGGTTGGGGTTTGGAGATGCTTCATCCTCTGAATCTCTGCTTTCCTACTGTCTTCTTCATCAAACCGCAAGACTCCTTCCATGGCAAGCTGTATGTAGGGTTTCACCGTTGTCAGTGGCTACCTCCCATCCTCTCATTGGAAATGTTCAACGCACCCTGTCACGGCACGGCTATCCATCTGTCGGTTCTCAATCAGGCCGGAATAGAATCCAGTGATTCTTTTGCGTCTGTCACTAACGCCCCGCCCTCAGGAGTTTGAAGCACGTCACAGTCATTCAGTCATTGAATCCTACTCAGAATACCACAGACAAGGTTTAGACCTTCCGGATTCTCTGAATGCCGCCATCAGTTCTAGCTTATACCACGAAGATTCCGATTAAAGAATCCAGAGATAACGACTCAATCTAAGGTAGAACGGAGGTGGTTGTCAATCACACGTTCATAGTTGAGATGATGATGATTGTCACGGATCATCACATTCATCCGGATTAAGAACAAGTTTATCTTAGAATCGAAGCAGCATGATTGAATAAGAAACAGTAGTAATTGCATTAATCCATCAAGACACAGCAGAGCTCCTCACCCCCAACCATGGGTTTAGAGACTCATGCTGTGGAAGGTACACAAAGAAACGTGTAAAAATGTCATGAGGTCATAAGGTACTGATACAATGTCAAAAGATCCTATTAATAGTAGACTAGTCCCTAAGGTTTTACAGAAATGAGTAAATGACAGAAAAATCCACTTCCGGGCCCACTTGGTGTTGCTTGGGCTGAGCAATGAAGCAATTTCGTGTAGAGACCTTTTCTGGAGTTAAACGCCAGCTTCCATGCCAGTTTGGGCGTTTAACTCCAAGTTTTATGCCAGTTCCGGCGTTTAACGCTGGAATTTCTGAGGCCGGATTGCTACGCCGGTTTGGGCCATCAATCTTGGGCAAAGTATGGACTATCATATATTGCTGGAAAGCCCAGGATGTCTACTTTCCAACGCCGTTGAGATCACGCCAATTGGCTTCTGTAGCTCCAGAAATCCACTTCGAGTGCACGGAGGTCAGAATCCAACAGCATCTGCAGTCCTTTTAAGTCTCTGGATCAGATTTTTGCTCAGAACCTTCAATTTCAGTCAGAAAATACCTGAAATCACAGAAAAACACACAAACTCATAGTAAAGTCCAGAAAAGTGAATTTTAATTAAAAACTAATAAATATACTAAAAACTAACTAAAAGATACTAAAAACATACTAAAACAATAACAAAAAGCGTACAAATTATCCGCTCATCACAACACCAAACTTAAATTGTTGCTTGTCCCCAGCAACTGAAAATCAAAATAGGATAAAAGAAGAGAATATACTATAGACTCCAAAATATCAAAGAACTAGCTCCAATTAGATGAGCGGGACTAGTAGCTTTTTGCCTCCGAACAGTTTTGGCATCTCACTCTATCCTTTGAAGTTCAGAATGATTGGCATCTATGAACTCAGAACTCAGATAGTGTTATTGATTCTCCTAGTTAAGTATATTGATTCTTGAACATAGCTAGTGTATGAGTCTTGGCTGTGGCCCAAAGCACTCTGTCTTCCAGTATTACCACCGGATACATACATGCCACAGACACATAATTGGGTGAACCTTTTTAGATTGTGATTCAGCTTTGCTAAAGTCCCCAATTAGAGGTGTCCAGGGTTCTTAAGCACACTCTTTTTGCTTTGGTTCACAACTTTATTTCTTTCTTCTTCTTTCTTCTTCTTTCTTTTTCTTTTTCTCTTTTTTTTTTGAAATTTTTTTTTGTATTCACTGCTTTTTCTTGCTTCAAGA
Source organism: Arachis stenosperma (assembly GCF_014773155.1). Taxonomy (NCBI): domain Eukaryota; kingdom Viridiplantae; phylum Streptophyta; class Magnoliopsida; order Fabales; family Fabaceae; genus Arachis; species Arachis stenosperma. Next base: position 107,775,502 of record NC_080382.1, read on the forward strand.
ATCAATTTGATGATTTTTCAGATCCTCAATAACAGTTCTCCTTTTCCATCATTCTTTCAAGAGCCAACAATTTTAACATTCTTAAAACAACAAATTCAAAAGACATATGCACTGTTCAAGCATTCATTCAGAAAACAGAAAGTATTGTCACCACATCAAACTAATTCAACTAGTTTCAGAGATAAATTTCGAAATCCTGTACTTCTTGTTCTTTGTGATTAAAGCATTTTTCATTTAAGAGAGGTGATGGATTCATAGGACATTCATAACTTTAAGGCATAAATTTCAATTTTATTAATTATAAATTAAGAACAAGACTCAAATATAGATATAAGATAAAAATAAAATAAAAATAAGAATAGAAAACAAAAGAAACGGAAAAATAGGCTCCTAATGATAGAGGTTTTCACAGAGTTAGGACTCAACAACCTTGATTTTGAGAAGTGGATGCTCCCTCAGCTTGAGAGGAGAGCTTTTGGCGTTTCATCTCTTGGATTTCACGCCCCTGCTTCTCTTGTTCCTTCAGCAATTTGCAGAGCATGCAGTTCTGATTCTGCTGTTCTTCCTTCAGTTTCTCCATAGTTTCTTGCAACTTGGAGATAGATGCTTCTAGGCTGGTCCAGTAGTCAATTCTTGGGAATTCAGGGAGGAATTCCTGCGCCCTCCTCTTGATAGAGTTGTCTTGCACTTGTCCTTCCATTGACTTCTTGGTGATTGGGTGTTCAATGGTATGAACTCATCTACTCCCATCTTTACCCAGCCTCTTTACAGAGCAAGGAGATCAGGCTTGGATAAGCCAATTTGGCTTCAGTGGAATTCTTATTTGCAATTGTGTAGATCTCACAAGCAATCACATGATGGACCTCCACTTCTTTTCCAAGCATAATGCAATGAATCATCACTGCTCTCTTGATGGTGACCTTAGAACGGTTGCTAGTGGGCAATATGGAACGCCCAATGAAGTCTAGCCAACCTCTTGCAATTGGCTTGAGGTCTCCCCTCTTGAGTTGGTTTGGGACACCCTTTGAATTGGTTATCCACTTAGTTTCAGGGAGGCATATGTCCTCTAGAACTTGATCCAACCCTTTATCTACTCTCACCATCCTCCTATTAAAGGAGTCAGGATCATCTTGCAGTTGAGGTAGTTTGAAGATTTCTCTTATTTTGTCCAGATGGAAGTACATAACTTTCCCTCTGACCATAGTTCTGTAGGTATGGTAAGCAGTTCCAGTCATTCTCTGCTTATCTGTCAGCCACAGATTTGAGTAGAATTCCTGAACCATGTTCCTTCCAACCTTTGTCTCAGGATTGGTTAGAACTTCCCATCCTCTGTTTCGAATTTGCTCTTGGATCCCCGGATATTCATCTTCTTTCAGATCAAATTTAACCTCCGGGATCACTGACCTCAGACCCATTATTTTGTGATAATGGTCTTCATGTTCTTTGGTTAAGAACTTCTCTTGATTCCAAGATTCTTTGGATTATTCTCTTTCTTGCCTCTTAAAGGTTTGTTTTCCCTTAGGAGCCAAGATATTGATGAACCTTGGCTTAGTGATCACGGAAAAGCACACCAAACTTAGAGGTTTGCTTGTCCTCAAGCAAAAGAAAAGAGAGAAGAGAGGGGGAGGAAGAGGAAATTCGAATGGTGTGGTTGAAAGAGGGGGAACAAACGTGTATTTATAAGGTGGGGAGGGGAGTTTTCGAAAAAAAAGAGGAATTTGAAAGGAGATTTGAGAAGATATGAAAAGAAATTGAGAAAAGGGTGAAATTTTTGAACAATGTTTGTAATTGATTTGAAATAAATTTGAAAAATGGTTTTGATTTTTGAAGATTTGAAAGCGAATGATGAATGATTGAAGTGTGATTTTGTAGAAAAGTATGGGTAAGAAAAGGAAAGTTTGAAAAAATTTGAATTGAAAACAAAATTGTGGTCCCCCCACCTTGCTGGCGTTAAACGCCCAGAATGGCACCCATTCTGGCGTTTAACGCCCATTTGTTGCCCCTTTTGGGCGTTTAACGCCCAGCCAGGTGCCCTGGCTGGCGTTAAACGCCCAGCCAGGTGCCCTGGCTGGCGTTAAACGCCAGAAAGCTTTTGTTACTGGGCGTTTTTCTGAACGCCCAGGATGCTGCACACCTGGCGTTAAACGCCCAGAATGGTGCCCATTCTGGCGTTTAACGCCCAAAATGGCACCATTCCTGGCGTTAAACGCCCAGAATGGTACCCATTTTGGCGTTTAACGTCCAAAATGCCTCTTACTGGCATTTTTTCGCCAGTAAGCTCATTTTCTCTGCTTTTTGAGCTGAATCCTTCTGTAACTCTGTGAATTCCTTCATTTTTGATACTTGCCTTTGTAAGAACAAATCATATAACCTCCTAATGACTGGGTTGCCTCCCAGTAAGTGCTTCTTTACTGTCTTTAGCTGGACATTTGCTGAGAATCACTCAAGTCTCAGTTTTGAGCATTCCTGCTCAAAATTTCCTTCAAGATAATGCTTGATTCTCTGTCCATTAACAATGAACTTTTTGTCAGAATCAGTATCCTGAAGCTCAACATACCCATATGGTGAGACTCCTGTAATCACATACGGACCCCTCCATCGGGATTTGAGTTTTCCTGGAAACAACTTGAGCCTAGAGTTAAAGAGCAGAACTTTTTGTCCTGGCTCAAAGACTCTGGTTGACAATCTCTTGTCATGCCATTTCTTTGCCTTTTCCTTATAAATTTTTGCATTTTCAAAGGCATTGAGTCTGAACTCCTCTAGCTCATTTAACTGGAGTAATCTTTTTTCACCAGCTAACTGTGCATCCATGTTTAGGAATCTGGTTGCCCAGTAGGCTTTGTGTTCCAGTTCCACAGGCAAATGACAGGCCTTCCCATACACCAGTTGGTATGGAGAGGTTCCTATAGGAGTCTTGAATGCTGTTCTGTATGCCCACAGAGCATCATCCAAGCTCTTTGCCCAATCCTTTCTTCGGGCTATCACAGTCCGTTCTAGGATTCTTTTTAGCTCTCTGTTAGAGACTTCAGCTTGCCCATTTGTCTGTGGATGATACGCAGTTGCCACTTTATGGCTAATTCCATATCTAACCATAGCAGAGTATAGCTGTTTGTTGCAGAAATGAGAGCCCCCATCACTGATTAGTACTCTGGGAACACCAAATCTGCTGAAAATGTGTTTCTGGAGAAATTTGAGCACGGTCTTGGTATCATTAGTGGGTGTAGCAATTGCTTCTACCCACTTAGATACATAGTCCACTGCCACCAGAATGTAAGTGTTTGAGTATGATGGTGGGAATGGTCCCATGAAATCAATTCCCCATACATCAAACAATTCTATCTCTAATATCCCCTGTTGAGGCATGGCATATCCGTGAGGCAGGTTACCAGCTCTTTGGCAACTGTCACAGTTACGCATAAACTCTCGGGAATCTTTATAGAGAGTAGGCCAGTAGAAGCCGCACTGGAGAACTTTAGTGGTTGTTCGCTCACTTCCAAAATGTCCTCCATACTGTGATCCATGGCAGTGCCATAGGATCCTTCGTGCTTCTTCTCTGGGTACACATCTGCGGATCACTCCGTCAGCACATCTCTTAAAGAGATATGGTTCATCCCAAAGGTAGTACTTGGCATCTGAAATTAATTTCTTTCTTTGCACTCTGCTGTACTCCTTGGGTATGAACCTCACAGCTTTATAGTTTGCAATATCTGCAAACCATGGAGCTTCCTGAATGGCAAAGAGTTGCTCATCTGGGAAAGTCTCAGAGATCTCAGTAGAAGGGAGGGACGCCCCAGCTACTGGTTCTATTCGGGACAGATGATCTGCTACTTGGTTCTCTGTCCCTTTTCTGTCTCTTATTTCTATATCAAACTCTTGCAGAAGCAACACCCATCTTATAAGCCTGGGTTTTGAATCCTGCTTTGTGAGTAAGTATTTAAGAGCAGCATGGTCAGTGTACACAATCACCTTTGATCCCACTAGGTAGGATCTAAACTTGTCAATGGCATAGACCACTGCAAGTAATTCTTTTTCTGTGGTTGTGTAATTCTTCTGTGCATCATTTAGAACACGGCTAGCATAATAAATGACATGCAGAAGTTTGTTATGCCTCTGTCCCAACACTGCACCAATGGCATGATCACTGGCATCACACATCAATTCAAATGGTAATGCCCAATCTGGTGCAGAGATGACTGGTGCTGTGACCAGCTTAGCTTTCAGGGTCTCAAATGCCTGCAGGCATTGTGTGTCAAACACAAATGGTGTGTCAGCAGCTAACAGGTTACTCAAAGGTTTTGCAATTTTTGAAAAATCCTTTATAAACCTTCTATAAAATCCTGCATGCCCCAGAAAACTTCTGATTGCCTTAACATTGGCAGGTGGTGGTAATTTTTCAATTACCTCTACCTTTGCCTTATCCACCTCTATTCCCCTGCTTGAAATTTTGTGCCCAAGGACAATTCCTTCAGTCACCATAAAGTGACATTTCTCCCAGTTTAAAACCAGGTTAGTCTCTTGGCAACTTTTCAAGACAAGTGATAGGTGGTTAAGACAGGAGCTGAATGAGTCTCCATATACTGAGAAGTCATCCATGAAGACTTCCAGAAATTTCTCTACCATATCTGAGAAGATAGAGAGCATGCACCTTTGAAAGGTTGCAGGTGCATTGCACAGACCAAAAGGCATCCTCCTATAGGCAAACACGCCAGAAGGGCAAGTGAATGCTGTTTTCTCTTGGTCCTGAGGATCTACTGCAATTTGGTTGTAGCCTGAATAGCCATCCAAAAAGCAGTAATAATCGTGACCAGCTAATCTTTCTAGCATTTGGTCTATGAATGGTAAAGGAAAATGATCCTTTCTGGTGGCTGTATTGAGTCTTCTGTAATCAATACACATGCGCCACCCTGTGACTGTCCTTGTAGGAACCAGTTCATTTTTTTCATTATGAACCACTGTCATGCCTCCCTTTTTGGGAACAACTTGGACAGGGCTCACCCAGGGGCTATCAGAAATAGGATAAATAATCCCAGCCTCTAGTAATTTAGTGACCTCTTTCTGCACCACCTCCTTCATGGCTGGATTTAGCCTCCTCTGTGGTTGAACCACTGGTTTGGCATTATCCTCCAACAGGATCTTGTGCATGCATCTAGCTGGGCTAATACCCTTGAGATCACTTATGGACCACCCAAGAGCAGTCTTGTGTGTCCTTAGCACTTTAATCAGTGCTTCCTCTTCCTGTGGATTTAAAGCAGAGCTTATAATCACTGGAAAAGTGTCACCCTCTCCCAGAAATGCATATTTCAGGGATGGTGGTAGTGGTTTGAGTTCAGGCTTAGGAGGCTTATCCTCTTCCTGAGGAATTTTTGAAAATTCCCTTGCCTCCTCTGGTTCTTCTTGATCAGGTTGAGCATCTTTGAAGATGTCTTCAAGCTCTGATTCTAGGCCTTCAGCCATATTGATCTCTTCTACCAGAGAGTCAATAATGTCAGTGCCCATGCAGTCATTTGGTGTGTCTGGATGCTGCATAGCTTTTACAGCATTTAGCTTGAACTCATCCTCATTGACTCTCAAGGTTACTTCTCCTTTTTGGACATCAATGAGAGTTCGTCCAGTTGCTAGAAAAGGTCTTCCTAGAATGAGAGTTGCACTCTTGTGCTCCTCCATTTCCAGCACCACAAAGTCAGTTGGAAAGGCAAATGGCCCAACCTTGACAATCATGTCCTCTATTATGCCTGATGGGTGTTTAATGGAGCCATCAGCAAGTTGGAGGCATATCCTGGTTGGTTTGACTTCTCCAATCAACCCAAGCTTTCTGATAGTGGATGCAGGTATTAGATTGATACTTGCTCCAGGATCACATAAAGCTGTCTTGGTGCAAGTGCCTTCTAATGTGCATGGTATCAGAAAGCTTCCAGGATCTTGAAGCTTTTCTGGTAAGCTTTTTAGAATGACTGCACTGCATTCTTCAGTGAGAAATACTTTCTCAGTTTCTCTCCAATCCTTCTTATGACTTAGGATTTCCTTCATGAATTTAGCATAAGAAGGTATTTGCTCAAGTGCCTCTGCAAACGGAATCTTTATTTCAAGAGTCCTTAAATAGTCTGCAAAGCGGGCAAATTGCTTATCCTGTTCCGCTTTGCGGAGTTTCTGAGGATAAGGCATCTTGGCTTGATATTCTTCAACCTTAGATGCTGCAGGTTTATTCCTTACAGAAGTGGTTGAAGAAGCCTTTTTAGAGGGATTACTGTCAGCACTCTCAGGTGTCTGATTTTCCTTTGGCGTTTGAACGCCAGGATTGGGAGGAAATTGGGCGTTAAACGCCAACTTTTCCCCCATTTCTGGCGTTTGAACGCCAGAACTGGGCAAGGAATGGGCGTTTAACGCCAGCTTTCCTTCCCTTTCTGGCGTTTGAACGCCAATATTCCTCTCTGGGCTCTTACTGTCCTCAGAGGGATTTTGAACAGTGGTTTGGTTGTCCTCTGTCAATTGTTCCTTGTTTGGCTTTTTACTCTTTTGAGCAGTGTTATTCAAGGTCTTCCCACTCCTCAATTGAACTGCTTGACACTCCTCTGTTATCTGTTTAGATATTTGCTGTTTTGCTTGATTCAACTGTAGTTCTATGCTCTTATTAGCAACTTTAGTTTCATGGAGCATCTCTTTAAATTCTGCTAACTGTTCTGTCATCAGGAGTAGTTGTTGATTAAGCTCAATTATCTGTTCTTGAGGATTAGAGTCAGTGACTAATGCCATGACTTCCTCCTTTGGAACGAACTCATTTCTAGAATATAAGTACTGGTTTCTAGCAACAGTGTCTATAAGCTCTTGAGCTTCTTCAATTGTCTTCCTCATGTGTATAGATCCACCAGCTGAGTGGTCTAAAGACATCTGAGCTTTTTCTGTGAGCCCATAGTAGAAGATGTCTAACTGTACCCACTCTGAAAACATTTCAGAGGGGCATTTTCTAAGCATACCTCTGTACCTCTCCCAGGCATTATAAAGGGATTCATTATCCTCTTGTTTAAAGCCTTGGATGTCCAGCCTTAGCTGTGTCATCCTCTTTGGAGGGTAGAAATGATTTAGGAATTTGTCTGACAACTGTTTCCATGTCTTTATGCTTGCTGTAGGCTGGTTATTCAACCACCTTTTAGCTTGATCTTTTACAGCAAATGGAAACAGTAATAGTCTGTAGACATCCTGATCCACCTCTTTATCATGTACTGTGTCAGCAATTTGTAAGAACTGTGCCAGAAACTCAGTAGGTTCTTCCTGTGGAAGACCGGAATACTGGCAATTTTGCTGCACTATGATAATGAGTTGAGGATTTAGCTCAAAGCTGCTTGCTTTGATGGGAGGTGTGCAGATGCTACTCCCATATGCAGCTGTAATGGGGTTAGCATATGACCCCAGAGTCCTTTTGGACTGATTAATTCCACTTAAGTCCATAATGGACGAAAGGGAAATGATAATGATTGCAAAGAGATAAATTTTGTTTATTATCTTCTTCTTTTTTTTTTTTTTGAAATAACCGAAAAAAATTAAAATAAAATAAAATAAAACAAAAGGAAAGTAAAATAAAAAAAATTCGAAAATCAAAAGGAAAATAAGATCAAAGCAAATTGAGAACTGAATCAATTAGTAAAAAGAAAGATTTTGAAAACAGCAATTAAAAAGATATGATTGAAAAATTTTTATGAAAAAGATTTGATTTTTTAAAAAGAGGAAAGAGAAAAACACAAAAAGACACCAAACTTAAAATTTTTAGAAATCAAACACTAATTTTTTTCGAAAATTGTAAGAGAAAAACACAAAGAGGACACCAAACTTAGAATTTTTATGAATCAAAAAGGGACTAAGAACATGCAATTGACACCAAACTTAGAATATGAAACTAGACTCAACTAAAAGACTCTAAACCAACAAAAATAAAACAGTCCTAATCTAAGCAACAAGATAAACCGTCAGTTGTCCAAACTCGAACAATCCCCGGCAACGGCGCCAAAAACTTGGTGCACGAAATTGCAATCACACTTTTGCAATCCCGCACAACTAACCAGCAAGTGCACTGGGTCATCCAAATAATACCTTGCGTGAGCAAGGGTCGATCCCACGGAGATTGTCGGCTTGAAGCAAGCTATGGTTATCTTGTAAATCTTAGTCAGGATATCAGAAATTATCGGGATTGATTGTAAAAAGCAAAAGAACATGAAATGGTTACTTGTATTGCAGTAATGGAGAATAGGTTGGGGTTTGGAGATGCTTCATCCTCTGAATCTCTGCTTTCCTACTGTCTTCTTCATCAAACACGCAAGACTCCTTCCATGGCAAGCTGTATGTAGGGTTTCACCGTTGTCAGTGGCTACCTCCCATCCTCTCATTGGAAATGTTCAACGCACCCTGTCACGGCACGGCTATCCATCTGTCGGTTCTCAATTAGGCCGGAATAGAATCCAGTGATTCTTTTGCGTCTGTCACTAACGCCCCGCCCTCAGGAGTTTGAAGCACGTCACAGTCATTCAGTCATTGAATCCTACTCAGAATACCACAGACAAGGTTTAGACCTTCCGGATTCTCTTGAATGCCGCCATCAGTTCTAGCTTATACCACGAAGATTCCGATTAAAGAATCCAAGAGATAACGACTCAATCTAAGGTAGAACGGAGGTGGTTGTCAAGCACACGTTCATAGTTGAGAATGATGATGATTGTCACGGATCATCACATTCATCCGGATTAAGAACAAGTGTTATCTTAGAATCGAAGCAAGCATGATTGAATAAGAAACAGTAGTAATTGCATTAATCCATCAAGACACAGCAGAGCTCCTCACCCCCAACCATGGGGTTTAGAGACTCATGCTGTGGAAGGTACACAAAGAAACGTGTAAAAATGTCATGAGGTCATAAGGTACTGATACAATGTCAAAAGATCCTATTAATAGTAGACTAGTCACCTAAGGTTTTACAAAAATGAGTAAATGACAGAAAAATCCACTTCTGGGCCCACTTGGTGTGTGCTTGGGCTGAGCAATGAAGCAATTTCGTGTAGAGACCTTTTCTGGAGTTAAACGCCAGCTTCCATGCCAGTTTGGGCGTTTAACTCCAAGTTTTATGCCAGTTCCGGCGTTTAACGCTGGAATTTCTGAGGCCGGATTGCTACGCCGGTTTGGGCCATCAAATCTTGGGCAAAATATGGACTATCATATATTGCTGGAAAGCCCAGGATGTCTACTTTCTAACGCCGTTGAGAGCGCGCCAATTGGGCTTCTGTAGCTCCAGAAAATCCACTTCGAGTGCAGGGAGGTCAGAATCCAACAGCATCTGCAGTCCTTTTCAGTCTCTGGATCAGATTTTTGCTCAGAACCTTCAATTTCAGTCAGAAAATACCTGAAATCACAGAAAAACACACAAAATCATAGTAAAGTCCAGAAAAGTGAATTTTAATTAAAAACTAATAAAAATATACTAAAAACTAACTAAAAGATACTAAAAACATACTAAAAACAATGCCAAAAAGCGTACAAATTATCCGCTCATCAATGAGCCATGCGTCCGCGTCAGTGTTCACTGGTCATCTCCTTGGTTTCTTGTGTTCCTTCCATTTTTGCAAGCTTCCTCTCCATTCTCTAAGTCATTCCTGCCCTATGAAGCCTGAAACACTTAACACACGAATTACGGCATCGAATGGTATAAAGGAGAATTAAAATATATAATAAAAGGATCTCTAGGAAGCAATTTTCAACCATAGAACAACTTTGGGAAGGAATTGTAATATCATGCTAATCATATGAATAAGTGGGCAAGAATTTGATAAAAACCACTCAATTAAACACAATATAAACCATAAAATAGTGGTTTATCAACCTCCCCACACTTAAACATTAGCTTTCCTCATGCTTAGCTTAAGGAGATAAAACAAATGAGTAGGGAAAAGCAAGACTCATGCAATGCAACCTATGAATGTGAATGCAACTACATGCTTAAATGTTTCTATCTACTTGGTTAAAAACAAACAAGTTCTCCAAGACAAATACAAACCAAATTCCACTAATTCAAATCGTACAATAAAAAGCAAGTAAACTTGTACGAAGATAGCTCATGAAAGCAGGGAACATAGAATCAAGCATTGAACCCTCACTAGTAGTGTATATCACTCTAGTCTCTCAAGTGTATAGGGTAATTCACTCTACTATTCTCTAATCATGCTTTCTAAACTTTGTTCTTCATCTAACCAATCAACAAATATTTAGTATACCAATGCAAACATCATGAGGTCTTTTTAGGGTTGTAATAGCGCTAAGGTAAGGGTGAGGGTATATGTATGGCCAAGTGAGCTATAATATGAATCTTTGACTAACCTAAGCTCCCACCTATACACAGACTCTATATACTTTTAAATTCATGCCTAGCTACCCAAAATTCCCACTTTTGCATTACATACTCATGCATCAACCTTTATTTTAATTTTATTACATATGCATTGATATTTTTATTAACTTAACCTTGCATTGGGGTAATTTTGTCCCCTTATTTATTTACTTATTTATTGAATATTTTTGAATTTTTCTCTTTTTTTTTTACTTGAAAATAAACATAACATATTAATGCACATGGATTTTTTTTTATTTTTCTGGTCTCACATGAGTAGGTACCAAAATTCCCAATATTTTGTCAAAGTAAAAACATAACACATTCTCTTATTAACCCATGTTCCCACAGTTTCTCCACACTTAGTTGATACACAATCTCTATCTTAAGCTAACCAAAGATTCAATTGGGGTAATTAATTATTTTTCCGCTTAAGGCTAGTGATGTGGTAAAATATAGAATAAATGGGATTAAAAGGCTCAAAGTGACTAACAAGGATGACATAAAAGGGTAGGCTTATTTGGGAGAAGTGAGCTAAAATAAGTAATGGCCTCAATCATATGCAAGCATGTAAATACACTAAATAGTAGACATATAGAATAGAACAAAGCAAAGATTGAAATTATAGGGAAGAAAACACACAAGAATAAAATTTAAGGTTTAAATAGTGTAACCATGTAATTAGGCTCAAAATCTTACGAGTTGTGTGTTCTTAGCTTTTTAAACTATGTTCCAAATACAACTTCAAACAAATTTAACAAAAAATTTTCAATTTAAATTAGTGAAATACTATAAAAATTTCTTGAAAAAGAAAATATTACTTCAACCAAGTAGTAACTAAATGCATAAAATCAAACAAACATGCAATCAAATATGAAAATACAACAATGAACAAACAAAGAAAATAGAATATTGGTATTGAAAAGAAGGTAACTAACCCCTGGAAGTCGGTATCGACCTCCCCACACTTAAAGATTGCACCGTCCTCGGTGCATGCAGAGATGTACAAGTGAACGGGTGGTTCCGCAGCTAGTGCTCTTTTTGTTCCTTTCCTTGCTGATGGTTTGGGAGTAGCTTTCTCTTTTTCTTTCTTTGTGGCCATCCCAAAAAAGAGAAAAAATAAGTACATGTAAAGCTAAGGGTTCGAGCAAGGGAGAGGATAGTATAGGTGATAATCAATGCACGGTAAAGAGGGATGTCGTTAACACATGGTCATGACTTCATGTGAAAAGTTCATCAATGGAAATATAGCAAGTGCATGTAATGACAATTAAATGCAAGATATTTATTGGCATGCTGGTAAAGGCATGAGTAGCATAGATCAAGCACTAAATGTCCAAGTTAGATTATCATCTCTTTCAAACTAACAATCTATTTGTATTGACAATTATATTTTAATTAATAAAATATAAAAGGGGTTTTGTGAAAAACAGGCATTAAGGTAGTAGGATAACATAAAAGTAGTGCATGATACCATACGGCCTTTTTCACAAACACTTAGCATGCATGGTAAATAAGTTATTGAAAGTATTAAATTGAACATGCAAGCAACCCTATAAAAAGTAATATATAATTGTCAACTAATTTCTTAATAATCCACAAGCAAAATATAGAAAATAATGACCCAAATAAATTTCAAACACCAATTAAAAGAAAAAGAAAGAAAAAGAAAACATAGATAATGAAAGTAAAAAGAAAAAGAAGAAGAAAACATAAAAATAAGAATAAGAATATAAAAGTAAAGAGGGAAGAAAAAAAGAAAAACATTGATAATGGTGGTGAAAAAGAGGAAGTAAAAAGTGAGAAAGAAGGAAGAAGGAAGAAGAGAGAAGAAAGAAATAAGAAGGGATAAGAAAAATTAGGATTTGGGGAAGAAAAGATAAGATATTTGGCTAATCTGGATAAGCTGTGCGCCGCATGTGATGCAGACGCGTGAGTGACGCGGTCGCGTGGTGTGCGGTGTTTCCAAGTGACGCGAACGCGTAGGTCACGCGGTCGTGTGAGTTGATTTATGCTATTGGCACGAGAGTAGCCTCGCATTCGTGCAACTCTCTGTTTGAAACTCATTTTGCCAAATTTTAGGGTGACGCGTTCGCGTGGTTGACGCAATCGCGTGAATGGCCATATTTTGAAAATGACGCGGACGCGTGGAGCACGCGTTTGCGTGGAGCACGCGTTCGCGTGGTAGAGCTTGTGCTTCTAGCATGATTCTAGCCGCGCTCCATCACAACTTGCTGCCATACACCCGTTTACGTCGATTTTACAGGGCCACGCGTTCGCGTGGGTGACGCGGACGCGTGGGGAGGCTATTTCGCAGACGACGCGAACGCGTTAGTGACGCTGTCGCGTGGGCGAGTTTGTGCCAAAGGCACGCCTCCAGCCACGCTTTTGTGTGACTTTCTGTTCAATTCTCCTTTTTCATTAAGTCTTCCATGACGCGAACGCGTCAACGACGCGGTCGCGTACTTTCCTCTCTCTTTTTTTTATGAAGTATGCAGAATGCAATGCTAATGTGTATGTTATGAATAATTTCCAAGTTCAATAAAATAGAATAAAATAAAACTTAAAAACAAATAAAACGAAATAAAAATTGAAATTGAAAAAGGAACGACCATACCATGGTGGGTTGTCTCCCACCTAGCACTTTTAGTTAAAGTCCTTAAGTTGGACATTTGGTGAGCTCCCTGTTATGGTGGCTTGTGCTTGAATTCATCCAAAAATCTCCACCAATGTTTGGAATTCCAGTAGCCTCCGGGATCCCAAACTAGGCACAAAAAGCCTTCAAGCAAGTTAAAGCAAGTGATAAGACCCCAAGAGTATTGATTACTAGACTGAATTTTGGGGTCCCAAATCTTGCTTTTGTACCCGTCTTCTTGTTGAGCAATATTGTTCCATCCGGGTGGCAAGCAGTCTGAATTCTCACTGAAGCGGCCAAACAACATCTTAGACCCATTCAATTGAGCTCTACACCAACCTTTGCGTTTAAACTTTGAGCACACAACCATGTTGAACCTTGCTTGACAACTCCAACCACTAACCATTTTCCTATTGCTCTTAATGCCACAAAGAGCTCTAAGTTGACCATCCGTCTCTAGAAGCCCATATTCAAGTGGGAAAGTAAGGGTTAAGGATAGGAATTTTACCCACTTGAATGTTGTATTGGACGGTAATGACTTTGGGAGAGGTGTTTCTAATGATCTTGCAAGCTCCACTCCCTTGTGCTCTTCTTTGACAACTTTCACCTCTTTACAAGATTCTTTAATATCAATTTCTTCCTCTTGGTAGCTTTCTTCTAATTCGATCTCTTCTTCATTGTTCACCAAGGGCATGGGAGGTTGTGCTTCTTCTTCTTTAATCTCCATGTCAAGTCCAATGGGAGAGGATTCAATTGTAGATAAGAATTCATCAATGATTGAATCCATCTCTTGATCATCTCCTTCAAAGTCTTCAACCATGATATGCCTTGGAGGTTGTACACCCTCCTGAACATCAAATTCAAACGTCTTGGAATGAGGCTCTATGACTTGAGTTTCCCATGGAGGTTCAGCATCTCCTAAGTCTTCAACCACTTCCTCTTTAACTATTGCGGCTTTGTCTAGTTGTTTTAGTATAAAATCGTACTCCTCCTTGATGATTTCCTTTCTATGACAACTCTTTTCAACTATTCTTTCATCTTCAAGGGTCTTTCCTACCGCTATCCTTAGGGCCTCCTCTAGCTTCTTATGAAGTATGGATTCGCGAAGATGATTCCTTCTTTCTTGTTCCATATTAATAGCATAATTGGGATCATCTTGCTCTTGGATTGATGGATGTGGGTGCTCTTCCATGGAGGATGGTGATGGGATGGAAAGATTATTATGTGGGTGAAAGGGAAGCGCACTAGAACTTGAGGGTTGAATATTGGAGGTATTTGATGACCCAATCTGGGATACGAGACTTTGTATAGTAGAGGTCAGACCGGTAAGTGTGTTTTCTATGGTATTTTGTCTTTGGTGCATAACACTAAGAGTGTTGTTATCCAGTGGAGGTTGGGTGGATAGGAGGGTTCATTATTTTGGAGAAATGGTTCATAATAGGAAGGTGGTTCTTCTTGGTAAGGGGTATGGAGATGATAAATATGGAGGTGGTGGTTCATGAGAGTAATTGTGTTGGAATGGGGGTGGTTTTATGTTTGGTTCGTTTGGCTCATAGTGTGGCTGGTATGGTGGATGATGGTTCGGGTCATATGAAGGTGAATGGTGAAAAGGGGCTTGTGAGCATGGTGGTTCAAAGTTATGTTGAGGAGGGGACTCATAGGCGAATGGTGGTGGTTGTTGATAATCAAAAGAGCGCTCACCATAGCCATTATCTTGATATGCTTCTTGGAATGGCTCTTGGTCATAGTATGTTGGCAGAGGCTGTTGCCAAAAGGGTTGATCAGATCCTCGTGGCTCCTTTCATCTTTGATTGTTTCGACCTTGATGCATGTTCCTGTTATAGCTTCCATTCCCTACAACAACATTAGAACCAAACTCAAAGCGACATAGGTGAGAACTCATTGTAGCTAAAAAAATTAAAAACAAAAACAAATAAACAAGCAAAAGAAAATAAAATAAAATAAGATAAGAGAAAAGGTTTGAAAAAGATTTGATTTTAAGATTAGAAAAGATAAGATAAGTTAGGTAAGAGAAGATAAGTTTTTAAAAGGTTTTGAAATTTAAATTTTGAAATTTTAATTTTGAAATTTGGAATTTAAATATTGAAATTTGAAATTTGATTTTGAAATAAGATAAGACAAGATTTTGAAAAAGATATGATTTTTGAAAAAGATTTGAATTTTGAAATTTAAAACTAAGATAAGATAAGATAAAAATTTTAAAATAAAAATCTAAATTTTTTTTGTAATTTTCAAAACAAAATCAATTAAAATAAAGAAAAAAGATATTTTTGAAATTAATGAGGAAAGAGAAAAATAATAAAATGACACCAAACTTAGAATTTTTAGATCAAAGCAAAGAAAACAAACAAAAAATATTTACAATGACCAATAATAAGGCACACGTTTGCAAGTCCCCAGCAACGGCGCCATTTTTGATGATCGGACTTTCTATTGGTAAAGAATTTCACAAATATAATCGCGTTGTAAGTATAGTTTCTAAACCAACAGAGAATCCTTTCGTACAAAAGTTTGGTTCTCACAAGTAACAAACCCAGTAAAATTTATAAACCGAAGTATTCAAACCTCGGGTCGTCTTCTCAAAGAATTGCAGGGAAGTATGATTTATTATTGGTTATGAAAAATAATATTTTTGGTTTTTGAAAGGTTGAACAAGGAAAATAGATTGCAGGGAATTAAATCAATAGCAAAGAAAACTCTTGGCAAGGTATGAAAACTGGAAGTCCTATCCTAGTTATCCTTATCAATGGTGATGAGAATTATATTTTTGCTCCCACTCAGTCAACCTCTAACTATGAAGGTAAGTCAAGTGGACAAATCAATTTAACACCTAAAGTCCTAGTCAACTCCTAAGGAAAGACTAGAGTTATAGGAATCAAAATCAATCAGCAAAGATAACAATTATCAATCACGATGAGTTTGACAACTCAAGAGTCACCAATTAATCAACCAGAACCAAGAATATAGAAAGCTAAATAAAAATCGTATATCTTAAATACCTCAAATTGCATTAATAAAAGAAATCAAATCTAAAATGGAAATGTTCATAAGTTAAATTGGGAAAATAAATAAAAGGAACATTAAACCTGAAAATTGAGAAGAAGAAATCCTAAATCCTTTAAGAGGAATCCTAATCCTAAATCCTAAGAGAGAGGAGAGAGCCTCTCTCTCTCTCTCTCTCTCTAAAACTACATCTAAAAACTAAAATTGTGAATTATGCATAAATGATGATCCATCCTGAGTCTCTGCATATTTTCTGACTTTATTCTGTGTTTCTGGGCCGAAAAATGGGTCAAAACGCGGCCCGAAATCGCTCCCAGCGTTTCCTGATTTTTTGCAGATCGCGCATGTCATGCATACGCGTCAGTCACGCGTATGCGTCGTTTGACGGTTTTCCTCTCCACGCGTGCGCATTTGGCACACGCTCGCGTCGTTGAGCGAACTCCAATCCATGCTTACGCGTCAGGCACGCGTACGCGTCGCTGTGATTTTCTCTATTCCGCGCGATCATGTGAGCCATGCGTCCGCATCAGTGTTCGCTGGTCATCTCCTTGGTTTCTTGTGTTCCTTCTTTTTTTGCAAGCTTCCTTTCTATTCTCTAAGCCATTTCTACTCTATGAAGCCTGAAACACTTAACACACGGATCATGGCATCAAATGGTATAAAGGAGAATTAAAATATATAATAAAAGGATCTCTAGGAAGCAAGTTTTCAACCATAGAACAACTTTGGAAAGGAATTGTAATATCATGCTAATCATATGAATAAGTGGGCAAGAATTTGATAAAAACCACTCAATTAAACACAATATAAACCATAAAATAGTGGTTTATCACCTTGACAAAGTAATTTCCACTCCCTCCGTCCTCTTCGAGGGGTTTCCACCACTTGACGAGATTTTTCAATCCCCACCTCTTGCCAAGCTTCCTCAAATTCAAATGCTTCCTCACCAATGTCTTCTAGCTCTTCCCTATCACTAAAGTCATATCTTGGAGGTTGCATAAAATTTATGTCAACACCCTTTTCAAATTCAACGAGGGAAGGTTCAACAAGATCATCAAGGGGATTGATCAGTGTGGAAAAAAAACACTAATGATGGAATCCACTTCCCGATCAATTTCCCTCAATTCTCCAACCACTTTCTCAGTACCAATGATCTCAACTTCCTCTTCTTGTTGCAATTCTTGCTTCAACTCCTTTTTTTCTCTTTGAAACTCCAAGTTCTCCTTCTCATTATGCTCCTCAGTTAATCCTCCACATGCAACAATAGGGCTGTCTTGGATACTTGAGCACAATAATACCATATGGCTCACCACTTTGGTCAGGCTAGCCATGAATTCCCCTTGCTTTTGGAGACAAGTGTAAAGTTCTTGTTGTTCTTGCATGAGGGGTTGGAGAACTTCGTTTAGTGAAGGATGTGATGAAAAAGAGGGCTCATTGTTTGGGAGAAAAGTTTCATAATTGGAAGGTGGTTCATATTAGTGAATATTTTGAGGTGGTGTATATGGTATTGGTAGTTCTTTGGAGTATTGATGTTGGAATGGTGGTGGCTCTAGGTATGGTTCATATGATTATTGGTATGGTGAATATAGGTTCAGATCATATGGAGGTGAATGGTGGTATGGGGCTTGTGAGTAAGTTTGTTGAAGGCTATGTTGAGGAGGGGATTCATATGCATATGGTGGTTGTGGTTGACAACAACAAGAAGGTTCACCACATCCATTAGGTTGGTATGCATCAGGAGTTGGATTGTACCCATAAGAAACCAGATGAGGTTGTTGCCAAGAAGATTGTCCATAGGATTGAGGCTCCTCCCACCTTTGATTTCCAAATATTTAATGCAAACTCTTGAAGTTCCCATTTCTATTTCCTTGAACATAGTTTGAACCAAACTCATAGCCAAAGAGATGAGAATTCATAGTAACAAGAGAAAATAAAAACAAAAGCTAGTAAGAAATAAAGAAAACAACTCCTAAAACTAGCAAGAACTAACAAAGAAACAAAAAGCAAAAATATTCGCAATATTCACATATGAACAATAACCAATAACAAGCACACATTGCAATCTCCCGACAATGGCGCCAAAAACTTGATAATAGAATTTATGCCGGTCTAAAATTCCTCAATAAAAAGAATCTCTTCGTTGCAAGTATAGTCTAGACCAATAATGAATTCTCCATCAAAGTTTAGTTTGGTTGTCACAAGTTCAACCCAATAAAAATAACCAAGAGTATTGCTCTCAAGTCGTTCTTCCTAAGAATTACAATCAAGTTAAAAATTACGCAAATAATCCAAAACAGTGGATCTTTGTATATAATGTTGGATTTTGTTATTAGAGAATAATGTTTTTATTTATTTATTTCAGAAAAAAAATCCTAAACTTTTATCTATGAATTATTTAATTTATAAATGATTAATTCAAAATCAAAAATGCAATCCGTTACTTGGTCTCACATTTATGAACAGACTTAGCTCTTCATAAATTGTAGCAGGAATTTCACGGTTTATGTGTAACTGGTGCCTCTTCATAAACCGTGGTAGGAGTTATACGATTTATGTGTAAATATGGAAATCGTTAAAGAAATTTTGCGGTTTATATAGAATTCAAATAGGACACACATATAATCAATTTGGAATTGTTTTATTTAAATAAATTATCCTATAAGAGTTGAGTATTTTTCTTGCATTTAAAATATTTTGAAGGTATATTTATGGTTAACAAATTTAGAAAATACTTGTCATAAATTTGCTAATTTTGAGACTATTTTTTATGATTTCATCCATAAAAAAAAATGTTTAGATTATGTGTATAGTAAAAATTAGTCATTAAATTAATTATATATATATATATATATATATATTAAATTCTATCATACCATATATTAGTGACTGATTTTTATTATAACCATATGATTAATTCTAAAAATAAGGGAGGAAGGAATCATTATTTAGAATAATTAATTCTTACTGGTTTTGCATCCCTTCACATTGATATTCAATCATCAAAAAATTAGAATATGTTATCAAATTAAATCAACATTATTAAGGATATTTATAAGTTGTCTATTAAAAAAGTTTTCGTTCCTAACATGTAAAAAGGCTAAAAAATCCACATTTTAATAGAACATATGTATTAAGTTTTCAGATAGAAAACAATAAGTATTTTTTCATTGAAAATAGCTATATTTGACCTTCGAGATGTTTCATCTGGCATCACTTCAATTTACTAGCATGGCGATTTTTTAAGTTTAATACTCAACTTTAAAATCAATTATTTAAAAAATCAGAAACATCGATCTACGACTAACTACAATAAAAAATATATTTCAATAACGATATCTTTACATAAGAATATTAGTGTAAATCATTTGATAATTCAATCAAATATATTTAATTAAATAAATTAATTTATCTAAAAATTTACAATATGATCTTCACACTAGGATATAATCACAAGAGTATCCACTTTATTACAATAGACTATACGTTGGTACATTCAAAATATTTATGACCAATAAGAACAAAGTATCTTGTCCGGCTGCCACATGGTTACTTAAAAGTATTTGCTTGACATGAAACTGCCGGAGAGGGTCATTCAAACATGCACATTTGCACATTCCCCAAACATTTACTACAAACGCCAGCTTCTAATTGGTGTTAGTGTTACCCTCAAAAGATATTCGTGCACAGCGCCAATATTATGGGAATCCTTCGTTGTCTCTACAGCCAGGGGACAATGAAACTAATATAATGGTTCACTCATGGAGTCATGGTTGGTGTTTACCTTCAAATTCTATTCACAGTATCATTCCTAGTGCTTTCTTATCACATCTTGCTGAGGGATATATATACATACTTTTTTTTCTTTTTTTTTTTGGGAAACGTCAACTCTTGTCTTTGTGTCCACCAAATTCTAGATGCCTGAGAATAACTTTCCAAGGAAATAACCTGTAAACAAAATGTAAAAAGTTTTTTTTTTTTAGAACTTTCACAAATTCTTTATTATAGAGATATACTATTTATATCTTTTTTCGTATTAATTTAAATTTTTAAGATGAATAATTTATAATATAATATTAGTAGAACTTTTATAGCAAAAAGATTTAGAATGCAAAATATTTTATAAATATGTTCTTGGTAATAAAAAAGTTATGAAGTCTATAATAATAAAATGCTTATCTGATCTTGCAATTTTTTTTTTTCAATAAAAAGGACAAAAAATTAAACAAAAGTGTTAATATTCATTGTCTTTTTCATCATATATAATTTAAAAATAAACATAAGGAAATAAAAACTTATTTATTGACATAAAAAATAATTAACCACTAAATAATTTTTTTTGTATTTATGTATAAAGTTAAATACATGTCTCTAACAAAGTAATTAGTCATTATACTATTAAATATGTCATAATAGAATAATCATTTTATAACACGATAATCAATTTTTTTATAGAATTAATTTTTTTAATGAATACGAAATATATATATTCCTATGCCAAATATATATTAAACTTTCACTAATGGATAACTAATTTTTTTTATCCATGTGATATGAATAACATGATTAGAAATAAATATCAACAAAGTAAAAACTTCACAATTATAAGAAAGCAAATTAAAATTCTTGTCCCACGTAGAAAAAACTTGATAACTATATCACTATTAAAAATTAGGAAAAGTATAGGTAAATAATTTTTAATTAGTTAATTTTAAACAATTGAAATTAAAAATTATTAATTTTATATTTTAAAAAAATAAAATTTAAATAATTATTAATTAATGACAATTAATTAATATAAAATACAGTTTAAATATATTTGTTAACTTGTTATTGGTTAGATTTTTGTTAGTTTTCTAACCAGATTGTAAGAATTATATTTTCAGAATAAGTTATTAATTAATAGATAAAATATTTAATTATATATATATATATATATATATATATATATATATATATATATATATATATATAATTTTTAAAAACAACATAACTCGTATAATAAAAAGACAATTTGACCCTTAACACCCTTCTTTTATTATTGATCTCTCTCTCCACTTCTTTTGTTGCATTGACTCATCACAATAAAGTTATTGATCAAATAGTCAACTTTTTTTGGTAATAATCGTATTATCTTTTTGAATAATAAATGTGGATTAGATTAAGTGTTTACTCTAAAATTAAATTACTATTTCTTTTTATGAATGTTCAAAATGCTAAAAAAATTAGCTATAAAAAAATAAACTAATATTATATGTATAAAAGATTAACTGAACTCTAATTGACAAACTTACCAAAATATTAAAAAATTATCTAAAATTTTTAAAGTACATCCTTTAATCTAACCACATTCCAAATTGCCAATCATAACTATAATCCCATCCTACCATTCCACACACTCCACTTGCATGATTGCATCCATTGTCACCGCACCGGCAAGGGAAGAACACTGGAGAGGAGGGAGGGGGAGTGGGAACAATGACATCAGAACAGGGGACAAAACAATGGTGGTGGGAGGAATGAGAACATTGGTATCAAAATAAGGCAGGATAGAGGCAGTTACATTAGTAGCACCCATAATAATGGAGAAAGTTAGGGGAGGCAGAACAGTGATGCAAGGTAGAACAAAATCTATGAACAAATAATTTTAGGATCAATGTACCAATAATTTTAAAAAGACAATTTTTAATATAAGTAAGCCGCACACAAAATTATCGAGCATTATAGTTGAATTGATTCTAAATTTGTTGAAAATTTAGCTATCCGTAATACAATTAATGCAGATAAAAAAATTTCGAAATAAAATTAAAATAAAAAACCTAAAAATATTTTTAAAATTTTTAAAAAATTTTATCGATAACAAAATTACGTTATCCTATATATAATTTGCAATTGAGGAGTGCGATTTCATTTAAGGAGAAGGGGTGATCATAATATCACAAAAAATTCAAAAGTGGACGGAAAGAATAAAAGGCTAAGCTGGAAATACAATTTCAGGAAAAATAAATTAAAAGTAAAAGCTTATTTCCAAAATTTGAAGATTCATTATAAAGCTCATAGTGAGTTCAGGTAATGAAGCATATGGGAAGAAAGAACTTACAAGTTCAAGATGTGATTAATGGACTGAGAGATGCTAATAGTACGCTTTTTAATTTCTATATGAAGAGCAAATTTGAGTTGGACTCAGTTATGAAGGAGGGGGAGCTTTACTTTTGTGTGGTGTCAATAGAGAAAGAAATCGGACCATGAGTAGGTGAGGGGAACTCGGACCCTCCGATTTCTATGTCCAAAAGCAGACCATCCGAGTTATGTATATCCAAGCTACACGTCGCTGAATGCTTGTTCTTCACAAACGGTGTCCCTTTAACACAACCAAACCAAGTCATTGCTTGCATGCGTACCAACCGAATTCACTTTCCTTTCCTTCCCCACACAGCACACACAACTCCATCTTCTTCCTCCCTCAACATTCTGAATTTCTGCTGTGAGAAAAAAAAGCTAAAACGTCAAGAAAATCAAAACCTAGAAATGTTGATCGTCGGAAACTTCACATTGTAAAATATTTGAGCTACTCTGATTATGTAAGTTTTTTTTAAATCTTTTTTATTTTTTGCATATTTTTAATATTTTTTTAAATTTAGTTATATTTATGTTTGTTAGGAGTTGATCTGAAGAACATACATATGAATTAGTATATAGATTTATTGATAGAAATTTAAAATAAATGTTTAAATAAATAAGGTATAAGTGTAGTAGTTTCATCTTGTTCAGAGTTGTTTGTAATATAATAAATTATAAAAAAATTAGTTTTTAAAAAATTTTGGAATAATTTTAGAAGTTATGGTTAATTGTAGAAATTTAGGAATATATGTTTAAATAATAATTAGAAATATATATATGTTTAAATGTGGTTAATTGTTGTTTAGATTCTTTTTTAATAATAGATTAGAAGTAAAAAAATTAATATTAGAATTTTTTGTAATAATATTAGAAATTATAGTTGTTAACTGTTGTAATTAAATTAAAAAAATTAGAAATTCTTGTTTAGAAATTTTTTGAGTGTATGAATAGTTCGGTGTTAAATAGGACTTGTTATGAATAGTTCAGTATTAAATAGGAATTGTTTATAAATTTTTGTAATGATTTTTGTAATTAGAGTTAAGAAGTTAACTGTTATGTTTAATTTTAAGAATTTATGGTTATATGTTTAAATAATGGTTAGCAACATGTGTATTTAAAAATAAGTAATTGTTGTTTAGACGTTTTTCCAATATAATAGATTAGTATTAAGAATGACTTGTTTATAATTTTTTATAATAGTTTTAGATTTAATAATTAATTAGTTAATTGTTATAATTAATTATAAAAATTATAATATTAGGATACTTTCGATGTATATTTTTTTGGAACAATGTTAATAATTTCAAATAGTAAATTAGGATCTGTAAAGTATAATTTATTTGCGATTTTTGTAGTAATAAGTTGTTTCTTGTTAGCCTTTTAATGTATAGAAGTATGTTATTTTAGTTGAGGTTTTATTATTATTACATTAGAACATTATTAGTTACATAGAAAGTGAAACTATGTATTCGTAATTATTATCTGCAGCAAGTTATAGCAAGTTAGATATAGGCTCTATGTACATTAATTACAATTAGAGATAAAAATGTTATTACTTAATAAATCGGATTCAATCGAGTTGGTTCGCACACCTTAGCAACTATATATATACACATACAATTCGGACCAACCGAGTTGTGTATAACCTAATTAAAAAAAAAATTATAAAATAATGAAAACTCACCGTCCGATTTCCTTTACTATAAATTAAAAAAAAAATTTTTGCAAACAAAAATCAGACCTAGCGACTAGTATAACGAAATAAAAAAAAATCAACAAAAAAAACGGACTATCCGTTTTGATGAGGTCATATCGCACGGTCCGATTTCTCCTATGTGCTATGAGCAAAACGAACCCTCCGATTTGCTTATAAAATTTCTAAAACAGAGAACTCAGAGGGTCCAATTTCTTCCTACCAAATCTGAGCCAAAACCTGTTTCACATTCTGGTATAATACTCCCTCATTTCATATCCCAGCACAACACCTGTCCCTCTTCCGTAATAAAAAAATAGAATTTGGATACTCTAAATTTGAAATTTGTACTTTAAAAGGTAAAGTGTGATCTTCTACTTTTGAATGATTTCTCTCTCATATTTATTTTTGGTCTCACTTAGAAAATAAATAATGAGATATCACACTTTATTCTTTAAAGTGAAATTCAAATTTTAAAAAATACAAATCCAAAAAAATGAAACCTAATAGTATGAGGGAGCAAGTAGAAGTAAATTCTGACGAAATGGTGACAATTGCTTATGAACCAAATTAAGCAATCTTTCTAAAATATTGTGTAGCATATTTTGTAATCTTTTCACTAAATCGGTCAAAAGATAAAGCAAACTTAAAAACAACAAAACGTTTTCTTATTTTGCAGCCGTCAATGACGTTTTCAATATCTTTTTCTGAAATCGTCGTGAACAATTTCATGGTAGTTAATATATATTCAAGTCAATTTTTTTTTTAAATTCAATGATTCAATAAAACACCCCTTTCTGCTTCGGATACAAATTCATTTGGCTTGCAAGATATAACACATATAAAAGCTGAGTTCTGGGTGCGAATCAAATCTTCATTATTTTTATGATTGATTAAATATTATTTACCAGTTAAAAGGAAGGAAGATTAAAAGAAGAAAAGAGAAAAGATATTTCTAAACTAAACATTCATCATATTCACTCTTCAATTTTTAATGAGTTAAGAAGATCACACTACACTTTCGATTAAAATAATAGCAAAAACTTGCTTACTTTATACGTAATATGAGCATTATCCAAGAGAATGTAGGACCTTTTCCATCTTTATTATATTAGAGATTAGATATTCCTTCATATATCAATATCTTTTTTTGTAAATTTTTTAATACTTTTGTCCTTGCTTGGTCTGGGTTAGTGCTCATACTCCCAAAGAAAAAATAAAATAAAATTAAAATGACCAACTTGTTTTTAAGATTTCAGATTTGGATCCTACAGGACTTGGTACCCTCGATTTTCTTTTGTTTCTAACTGAGGTAGTCAGAAGAGTCTATTCTTTAAACAGTTTCGAAAAATTTCTGTATCCATTTAACCATTTTTATAAATTATTCCCACCTTTCTTTTAATTATATTTTCCCTTTAAAGTGAAAACTTAATCATTCTTTTGGTTACTGTAAGCTATTTCCCCCTATAGGTTGGTTTTTGCAGCCACCAGTTTGGCAGTTTCCATGACCAAAAAATAGTACTATTTATGCTGAATGTTCTTGCTACTTGCTGGATTAATTTTGGGGTTTTGTTCTTTGATTCACTTTGGTGATTATAGTATACAAATGACATGCATGATAAGTTATTGGTAATTTTTGTCTTATCCTTTCATCTATCAACCTGTGTTGTTATTTTGTGACATTACTGTTTTTTCCACAATAATCTCCCTTGATTGCTGAATCCGGGTCAACTTCTTTTCTCTTCTGGGTCAAATTTCCACTCACCCCATTTTACACGGCATGCCTTGTGTTTGAGTAAATGTCACAGTGAGACCAAATCTCAAAGTTCAGCACAAATTGGTTGTATTTTGGGGTATGTTCTCTTTCTTTTTCCTCTCTTGTTTCAAGTTTGGTGCCAAGTTTGTTCCTTTGGATATAAAATAATCACTGCAAAAGCTACTCTACTTTGGGTCTTTCTTGCCTGCTTGAATAGAGATTGAGGTGCTTTCTGGGGTGTTGGAATTTGGAGGAGATGAAACAGATAGGGTTTTAGGTTGTTTTTTTCACTTGGGGGTTTCAGAAATATGGGTTCTCAAGGTGGGGCAGTCCAAGAGGCACAGAGTGGTGGCTCTGGCTCCTTGGCTAGGCAAGGGTCATTGTATAATCTCACACTTGATGAGGTTCAAAACCAGCTTGGAAATTTGGGGAAGCCATTAGGAAGCATGAATCTTGATGAGCTTCTAAAGAGTGTGTTTACGGCTGAGGCTGGAGATTGTGGTGGTGGTGGTGGTGGTGGTGGTGGTCAAGCCTCTTCTGGATTGGGTTCTGGGACTGATGCTAACATTCAGCAGCAGCATGCTCAGTTAGCTTCGGTTTCATCCCTGAATCGACAAGGGAGCCTAACTGTTTCTGGAGATCTTAGCAAGAAAACCATTGATGAGGTTTGGAGAGATATGCAGAAAAAGAAGAGTGGTGGAAACAGTAATAATAATGATAAGAAAACAAAGGAGACACCGCCAACATTTGGCGAGATGACCCTGGAGGATTTCTTGGTGAAAGCAGGAGTTGTTGCTGAGTCTTTTGCTACTGAGGATAATGCTATGTCAAGGGTTGATTCCAATGTGGCTTCTCAGCACAATGTTTCTGATCAAGTACATTGGATTCAATACCAAATCCCATCAGTGCAGCCGGCACCGCATCTCCAGCATAATCAGCATCAGAAGCAGCAGAATAATATGATTGCTGGTTATATCGCTGGCCCTGTGGTTCAGCAGTCTTTTCCTGTTGTGGTGAATCCGGTTCTGGATGCTGGATACACCGAGACAATGGTGACTATGTCGCCATCTTCTTTGATGGGTACATTATCAGATACCCAGACTCCGGGTCGGAAAAGGGTTGCCTCTGGTACTGTTGTTGAGAAAACTGTGGAGAGGAGACAGAAGAGGATGATAAAGAATAGGGAATCTGCTGCGCGGTCGCGTGCTAGAAAACAGGTTATTTGTTTTAACTTTGAAGCCTCCTTTTCCTCTTTATAGTTTTGTAATTTGTATTTGAGACAAGAATACATCTATGTCAATGGACAGGCTTACACACAAGAACTGGAGAATAAAGTTTCCCGTTTAGAAGAAGAAAATGAAAGGCTTAAAAGACAGCAGGTAGGTTTTGATTCCTTTTTCAGTATGCATTCTTTTATACTAGCGGCTCCACAGACACTGCATGTCTATTGTTGTTAAGTTGCATTATTATCTAAAGGCTAAGAGTAGCATAAACTAGACGAGCTTCAAAAGGCTTCCCTTACATTCTAGATGACCTCAACGTTTCTTCCATATAGCTCTCATCATTCAATTTTAGAAGGCTTCCATTTGTCTCCTGTGTATTTCTCATTTTGGTCTTTCTTTATTATTCTATTGAACCTTAGCATTCCGTAATTTGAGAGATCGGTGAGTTGAATTTTGTTTCTATAATGGCCTCTGTATTCTGCTTGGTTCACTTCTGTCCTACTTCATTCATCATTCTGAGTGGTCTTAATTTGATAACTCCTAGTTATTCTCTATCACTAATTTCTTGGAAATGCTAGAAAACGTGCAGATTTTAGAACATGCCTAATTTGACTGGCATGATAAATTCATTGATTACTGCGTCTTTAGAAAAAAAAATTAGATTAATAGATCACGGTTTTTTGAAGTTAAAAATGTGAGATATACTACAGAATAAGATTTGTCATCAAATCAGGTAATCAAAAGAGTCTTATGGAGAATGTAGTTTGAGCAGGCTCCTATAGTGCCTATATTGCTGTGCCAAAAAAAGGGACTCGCAATTGGGACTATAGATTTCCGAATTTGTTTTCTGTCTCTTGATTAGAAGTAATTTCATGAAAAAACCTCTCATAAGATTTCTCCGAATTTGATGTTACATATTATCTCTAAAGATTTGAGTTGTTTCAAAACTTTGTGAATAGGAATTTGACCTTGCTCTGTTATTATGTTTAATAAAGGAGATACAATGATTTCACATACAATATGGTGTAAGATACCCATAGAAGTAACCTAACAATCTAATATGGCAGTACCTTGCAGCTTCAGAGTTTCTCTTTCTCCAACCATTTTGTCTGCAGTTTTACTTACTAATTCATTTCAAGCCAATGCTGTAAGAATCATTAGGAAATCAAGAACCTATAGTTTGTGCTATTTAATGAAATAAGCTATCAGAGTGATAAACTTGAATAGTACTGTTCAAGAATTTGGATTTACCTCAATTTTGTAGTGAATATAAAAGGTGAATAACTGCATATTTTGCAGCACATTCTTAACAGTGCATAAATGGCTTAAGTTTTATATCCATATTGCATCTTTTATATCTCTTTTCCTTTCTATATTATTTTCAATCGTTCTATGTATTCTTTCATCCAATAGAGTTAAACTCAGATGAGTCCTTCATCATAATTGTGCCCTTTCTAAAGTTGGTTCTAGATGGTTCATCTCTGCTCATAGTAACTTATGAATGTTTTCTTGCAGGAGATAGAGAAGGTGTTGCCAAGTGAGCCACCACCAGAGCCCAAGCGTCAACTTCGCCGGACGAGTTCGGGACCCCTTTGAATGCCCTCACTGTGTTCTCATTTGCAAAATATATATATTCGACACTATAGTTTGCACAGTTAGAAGGGTGGTTTTCTCATTATGGTAGTGCTGCTGTTAGTTCTCCTAAGCATGCTCATTTGTAAGAGTGTTTTTCTTGAATGTACATTTCATATAAGCCAAACTTTAATTTACCAAGCACTATAAAGTATACTTTACTCTAATTTTGGACACTGGCAATGTGACTTCACAAAAAAGGTTTCTTTCTTTGTCATCTTTGTGTTGTGTGTGGTGCAAATTATAATCAATATATAGTTGCATTTTGTTTAAACCTGTAATCTTTTGGTTTTTGAAACTGATTCCATGTACAGTGTACTTTTTCCTGCAAAGATTTGTTTCTAATTTTCTGTCAAGTTTGGAACTCTACATGTCCATCCCTAATCTTTGCATTAGTGCTATTATACTATTGGAAAGTTTTCACGTATGCCAGTCAGCTTTACTGGCACTTTGCTATGCGATGCTGCAATACTGTTGAGATATATAGTTAAAAATGTTGATGGTGTAGATTTATTGAAATTATTATGTGCTAGAATCATAGACGGAAGGTGTAAGCTGTTCCGTAAACCCGTTGAAAGCTTGACCAGAATAGCAACAGCAGTATTGACATTGAGGGCACTTGTTGAATGTTTTGTCAGTTTGTGGAGCCGCAACGTTGAACTCAGCTCACAAGTGGAGCCGCTGGAGTGAGTGAGGTTTTTTTTTGTACTAAAAAGCATGGGCCTTTGATTTATTTTACAAGTCGTGAGCTTGGTTGGGCTATGTGATGTTTAAGTTTTGATGGTTCTTTCAGTAGTAATGCTGTGGACAAAAGTATTACTAAATAAAAATAAGGATTTTCATTTACCAAAAATAAAATTATTCTCTAGAAATTAATAGTGCCATTTTGCCAATTGCCATAGTGATATGCGGTGCTGAGTCCCAGCAACAGTGATTTGGAAGGCATAGTTTTTTAAAACTAATATATATATATATATATATATATATATCTCCAATTATATATTGTTAAGATAATAAAAATAATTATTATTTATGTATATTTACTGTTTAAATAGTCATTAAAAAAAAGTTAATTTATTTATCAAAATTTTTAGTGTTTGTAATTAAATAAAGGTTTTTGTCAAATTTAGATATATATTTTGACGTAATATTTTTAAAAGATGAAAATAAAAATAATATATACGATATTTAAGTATAATTAATATTTTAAATAAATAATGTATATTTTGTTTTATATTTATAAAAATAATATTATAGTCATTGATTTTTGAATTATTTATTTTTTAATAAAATAGATATATGTTAGTTGTGTACTTTTATAATTAATGTTTTAAAAGTATTTAATTTTTTAGGGATTTTATTTTCAAAAAAATAGTGATGTGAATAAGGTCACGATAATATTAAAAAATAAAAAATATATAATAAACGAATTAGAGAATAACTAATATATTAGAAAACGAAATTAATTTTATAAAAACTAAAAAAGCGGTGGAACATAAATTTTGTATCTATTAGAATTATATATGGAAATTAAGAGTATTTTGAATATGAATATGAATTTTTAAATTTATTTTAAATTAAATAGAATTAAAAAAATAAATTAATAGCTATAATATTTATAAATAACTAGTTTGTAAATAATATCAATAAATTTATATTGATATTTTTGTACATAATGACAATGTTGTAGTTAAATAGGTTGTCCTGTACATTCATCAGTTACTCTAAAGAAAAAAACTTCAATTCCACCGTTAATAGTGATTCATATTCGCCTATCTCATTTTTATCTATATTTTTAATAATAGTTATAAAAAGGGTTATATACGATTTTAGTCCTTAAAGTATAAATTAATTTTTTTTTGTCTCGAACTTGTTTAACATATAAAATTATTATATATTATTACTTATATTTTAATATATTCAATTTTTAGAAATACCCGTTTAAAATATTTATAGCTTAAACCGTTGACTCAGTAATACATAAATGCGACACCCAACTCTTTATTAATGGAACTATGACACCTTAATTAATATTATTATTTAATAATAATTTTCTTATATATATATATAAAATTAATGTGATACATATTCCCTTTATTTCATTAATCACCTATCCCCTTTATTTTATTAGTCACTATCATCATCCTTGATTTCCTTTCTTATCACCACCTAACCCAAAAGACAGGAAATAGGGAAGAGAGAGCTCAGATCGAAGCTTGCATGGAAGAGAACCGTAATTCCCACCAAAATTCTGGCTTCAATTTCTTGCGTTGTATCATTCCAATAAAAAATCTAATTCGATAAAGTGTTCATATCCTTCTTCTTTATGTATTGGTGTCATTTTTGTTCAGTAGAAGTTGACGGTGACGTAATTCTTCTTCCTTTTAAAGTTTGGCCCTTTGGTGTTCTTAGCAGATAAATCGATTTCTGACGTTTTTTTCTTAAGTTGCTCGATCAGAAGACTTCATTGGAGTTTTGAGTATTTTAATTTCGTACAGAAATATAATTTTGGAAAATTCTCAATGATTAAATATGTATTGAATAGGTGATTTGATGTTGTGATTGATTATTGATTGAAATCGGTTGAATTTATGTTAAATTTTTGCATTATATTGATGTATTTGTAAAGTTCATGGCTTGACTTTGATGAAACCAGTAGAGACCGAACTGTTTTGGGGATTATTTTTGGATTGGAATATCATTGAGGATCAAGTAAAAATATGTGAGGTTTGATACTCGAGAGATTAAAATAAAAGTTACGAAAAATCGGTGACCGAAAAACTCGAAAATGGATTAAAATTGAAGTAATATTTTGAAAGAAAACGGTTAAGGGTTTCGGTTTTGGTATAAGTTGAAGATTAGTAATTAAATTTTATTTTTGAAGGGTAACATTGTATTTGTACACTAAAATCTAGATAAAATTTGTAATTATATAAATTTTCAGGTATTTTGGATAAAAGTACAGAGGTAAAAATGGGTATTTTGTAAAATTTCAAGGTTGCTTTTATAAATATTGAGATAAGTGAGGTTTCAAATATAATTTTATAAAAATATTAGATTAAAAATGAAATATTTAAAAGTTTGGAGTTTGAAACGTAGATAATAAGAGTTTAAGAAAAAAAGCTTCACGAAACTAAGTTTTTAAGAGAAGATATAAATATTATTTATTTATTATTTAAATTATTTTATTTATTTTATTGTTAATATTTTATTAAGAATATTAATTAGTAAAAATATTATTAATATTATTATAAGTTAAAGAAGAGCAAATAGAGTGATGTTAAAAGCTTTGGGAACACCAACTTAATTAAAGAATTTTATGTTTCTCTTTCCATAAAATATTTAGTGGATGATGAAAGAATAGTGTGAAGATAGTTTGAATTATTAAGGATAATTAAGTGAAGGACTAAAGAAAGAGAAAAGATAAATCGGCACGTGTGATTATGAGAATGATTGAAAGGTCACGAGAGGGTGATGGAAAGTGAATAGTTATGGTGCCGATATCAAAATGTTAAGTCGTGGGCTTTGTATGTGAATGATTGTGCGGAGACGCCCGTAAATATGGAATGGCTTCCAAGAGAAGGGGTCACATGCTTCAGAAAGAGAATCAGCGCCTGCAAGTACATACAGAGGTCATGTTCGACATACTTCACCTGAAGAATCAGCGCCTGCAAGAAGTAAAAACTTACAAAAGTTATGTCGTTGGAATGCCTTATCTGACTTGTGAGTTGGATTGCGTCAAGTGCGGGTCGAAACTGACAAATGAGCTCATTACCTGCGATAGGACTAGACTTGCATCATCCTTGTTACGCATTTGCATTTTACTTGATACTGTGAAATTATTTGTGATTGCCTTCTTGTGTTTATGCATTACTTAATATTATTTTGAATTGTTGTGACTAGATATTTTTCTGTGACACTTGTATATTTGGTTATGAATTAATTGTGTTGAGTTAAGAAATTAACTAAATTAATTAGTGATGACAAACATTATTTTTGGGCAAAATAAATAATTAGTGTTGAGTGTTAATAATTATATATTGCTAATTATTTATAAATTGTTGCAGGCTAAAATTCAATCAAACAGCCCAAATTGGAATGAAAATAAAAACATCAAGACTAATGGGCTGGTAAATCAAGTGGAGCCCAAAAGAAACAAAGAAAGGAACCAACGGTCCAAGCAAATCAAACCCGATCCAAACCCGTGTCCATCAATTCAAGTTGATCCCACCAAGCTTTTCATACAAGATTGAAGTCTTCACTCTTTTTCATTGCTTCCAAAGCAACGTTCCTTTCTTCTGTGTCTCCGTCAAATCACTGAACTTAGAAAAAGTAAGAAAGTGAGTTTAGTCACTAAACTAGTCATGAAAGAAGAAGGAAAGAGAAGGTTAAGCAAAGAAGGGTGAGGTCTAATCAACCATATCAAAAAAGATCAAAAAGTTCAAGGTAATCCATTTTCTCTTGCATGCAACACACTTTCTTCTCTTCATCTTTAACACTCTGTATCTCCGTTTTGAGCTATATAGAAAAAAGGATTTCTGTTCCTCCTTGCTGTAAATCCACGGTCTCAAACATGTCTTGGGGACCAAGTTGGTTTTCAAGGGCTCATATTAGGTTGACCATTGGAAGACTCTTGTGGTTACTGCTTTATGGCTTTCGGTCAAGATGGAAAAGTCAGAAGCAAAGTTTCTACTCTAAGGTTTAATGAGAAAAAGTGAATCTGTGGGTTGGTGAAGCTCAAGGCTCAAGGTGTTGACCTTGGAAGAAGAATCCAGCAACATGCAAGGAGATAAAAGAAGACTTTCTGCTCAATCAGAGGCAAGGAGAGAAAACCAGAGTTTAAGAGTGGTGTTCTGCAAAGAAGTTCCTCTACTTGGATAATGCTATCTTTCAAAGAAGCATTCGGCCAATACTGAAGAACTGTATCTGAGATTTGCAAATCTGGTTTTGCACATAGTAAAGAGGCTGTTGATAAAGTCAATCTCCTTCATCTTTTACAGATTCTGATGTACTTTTCTATGTTTATCTTTCTGTAATTTCTTGTGAGAAAAGGTATTGTGAGAAAGCTCAAGTAAAAGCCATGAGTGGAAAAAGGCTGAGTGATACACTTGAGAGAAAAGCCTAGAGTTATTTTCTGACTTCTTTAGGTTGGTTAACTGTCTTGTATCTTGTATCTGTTAGGTATCCCTTTCTTAGTTGGGTTAGCACTAAGAGTGAATAGTTAGGTGTTAGCATAGCCAATGTCAAGTTAGGTTAGAACTTGAGTGTGAAATTGGTGTATGTAATACTTTTAACTATAGTGGAAATTCCTCCATTGTTGTGGAGGAGACTGGACGTAGGTTGCATAGCACAAGGCAACCGAACCAGGATATATGCTGGTGTTAGCTTTTATCTTCTCTCCTGTGTTCTGTTTTTTGATATTCATGAGATAAAAATAAATTATCTCATAAATTTCTGCTACTGAGTATAAACAGAATCAAAATTGAAAGTTTGATTTAAAAGGTCATAATAGCAACTTAAAAAGGAAGGCATAGATTCAACCCCTATTCTCTAAGCCTACCACAACCTTCAATTGGTATCAGGAGCTAAGGTCTCAAGAATCAAGCTTAACCGCTTAGAGCAAAGATCCAATGGCGAACAACTTGGGCACAACCACAGTTGCGTACACCCTCACTGAAGGCCAGTCAAACAACCGACTACCTTTCTTCAACGGAAAGAACTATGCCTACTGGAAAGAAAGGATAAGGATCTTCATCCAATCCATTGACTACAACATATGGAAGATTATTGTGAGCGTGATAAACGAAATTTATCATGCCGATATAGAATTCAATAATGGATATAATCGTGAGTATAGTCTAATCGACATTCAAACTTCGCATCAAACAATCCTACAAGCTATAACCGAGAGTACTAGTCTCCCGAGTCGTCCTCCCTTGGAACTGCTAGAGAATGCATCTTATTGATTAGGAAGCCTTGTTATGATTCTTTGAAGGTTTAGCAAAATGGATGACAAATAATCAATCTTTAGAAAGCTTGGCCTAGGGTTGGCATTAGAAATTCTATCCTTATAGTTCCTTCAATGATGACAACAATTAGGCCTTGCTTCATTTAGTTAACCCTTAGGTATAGAGGAAAGTCAAATGAGAGTAACTAACTTGAGTCACAAATCCTAGTTTTACCTTAGGGAAATCTAGCTTTAGTGCACTCCAAGTCAATTAGCAATTTCTAATTCCAAATCAACATTTGACATAAACTATTCAACTCTTTCTAATGGTCCAAACCCTATTCCAAGTAAGAAACTTTTACTCCATAACTAGTGTTGGCATTTTATCAAACAATTGATGAGCAAGGATGAAAGGCATAGTAAAAATGAGAAGAAATTAGAATTGAAAGTGTTTCAACACAAGGAACTAACAACAATTAACAAAGAACAACAATGGAAATGAACTTCTCAAGGAATTGATAAAATCCAAAACTACAAAGTTGAATCTAGGATCTATGAAGATTGAGCAATTACAAGCACTAATTGATATTGGAGAAGAAGATCTATAACATGAACAAAGTAAATTGAGAATTGCAATGGATCTCACCAAAGAGTGATTGAAAATTCAGAAAATGGATGAAGATGAACCCTAATGAGAGCTTTGAATCTCCCTCTCCCTCTCCAAGAGTGTAACTAACAATAGCAAAATATCTAGAACAATCTAAAATTGAGCAAAAGTCCCTTAACCCTTCAACCCCTGGTCTTCTTAAGCTCTTCCCGCCAAGGCACTTCCCCAAAATGAGATCTCCAACTGTCTCCACGCCCAGGTCACGTGACTCTTTAAAAAAAAATCATATTCGAGCATCGGCGCGCATGCGCAAAGCACGCGTGCGCGCCACTGGGGCATCATGCAATGCGAGCGGAGGCGCAACGTACGCGCGCGCGCCCGTGGGGATTATGGCCTAGCCGCTATGCATGCTGGCTCGTTGCTTGGCTTCTGGCTTTGACTTCTAGCTGCGCAATCCACGTGGGCGCGCCAAGTACGCGCACGCGCCCTTGCTGAAGTTCCCGAAGCTCAATTTCTCATGCTCCTTTCCTTTGCGCCCATTCTCCTTCTCTCTTCCGGTTCATCCCTGCCCTATATTCTGAAACCACTTAACATACAGGTCACGGCATCGAATGGCACCAAGAGAAGATTAGAAATGTATCTAATTTAGTGCAAAATAAGCATGTTTTCATCCATGAGGCAAAAATTAGGAAAGGAACACAAAATCTTGTATTTTCATATGAAAGCGTGGGGAATCATTGATAAAATCCCTAAAATTAATACAAGATAAACCCTCAAAATGGGGTTTATCAACCTCCCCACACTTAGATTCTAGCATGTCCTCATGCTTAGAGAAATGCAAAAGACACGCCAAAGACCGAAGGATCATAAAGGTATAAGACTCATGATGTGCAACCTACTTACATGAATGCAACTATGACTAGTGACACTATCTACTTGGTTAGGAACAAATCAACCTTCCTAAGATACATGCAAGCATGTAGGGTACGATAGTGGCCAACATGTGGGACTTATTTTGATAAATGAAATTTATCATGCCGATATAGAATTCAATAATGGATATAATCGTGAGTATAGTCTAATCGACATTCAAACTTCGCATCAAACAATCCTACAAGCTATAACCGAGAGTACTAGTCTCCCGAGTCGTCCTCCCTTGGAATTGCTAGAGAATGCATCTTATTGATTAGGAAGCCTTGTTATGATTCTTTGAAGGTTTAGCAAAATGGATGACAAACAATCAATCTTTAGAAAGCTTGGCCTAGGGTTGGCATTAGAAATTCTATCCTTATAGTTCCTTCAATGATGACAACAATTAGGCCTTGCTTCATTTAGTTAACCCCTAGGTATAGAGAAAAGTCAAATGAGAGTAACTAACTTGAGTCACAAATCCTAGTTTTACCTTAGGGAAATCTAGCTTTAGTGCACTCCAAGTCAATTAGCAATTTCTAATTCCAAATCAACAATTGACATAAACTATTCAACTCTTTCTAATGGTCCAAACCCTATGCCAAGTAAGAAACTTTTACTCCATAACTAGTGTTGGCATTTTATCAAACAATTGATGAGCAAGGATGAAAGGCATAGTAAAAATGAGAAGAAAGTAGAATTGAAAGTGCTTCAACACAAGGAACTAACAACAATTAACAAAGAACAACAATGGAAATGAACTTCTCAAGGAATTGATAAAATCCAAAACTACAAAGTTGAATCTAGGATCTATGAAGATTGAGCAATTACAAGCACTAATTGAGATTGGAGAAGAAGGTCTATAACATGAACAAAGTAAATTGAGAATTGCAATGGATCTCACCAAAGAGTGATTGAAAATTCAAAAAATGGATGAAGATGAACCCTAATGAGAGCTTTGAATCTCCCTCTCCCTCTCCAAGAGTGTAACTAACAATAGCAAAATATCTAGAACAATCTAAAATTGAGCAAAAGTCCCTTAACCCTTCAACCCCTGGTCTTCTTAAGCTCTTCCCGCCAAGGCACTTCCCCAAAATGAGATTTCCAACTGTCTCCATGCCCAGGTCACGTGACTCTTTTAAAAAAAAATCATATTCGAGCATCGGCGCGCACGCGCAAAGCACGCGTGCGCGCCACTGGGGCATCATGCAATGCGAGCGGAGGCGCAACTTACGCACGCGCGCCCATGGGGATTATGGCCTAGCCGCTACGCATGCCGGCTCATGGCTTGGCTTCTGGCTTTGACTTCTAGCTGCGCAATCCACGCGGGCGCGCCAAGTACGCGCACGCGCCCTTGCTGAAGTTCCCGAAGCTCAATTTCTCATGCTCCTTTCCTTTGTGCCCATTCTCCTTCTCTCTTCCGGTTCATCCCTGCCCTATATTCTGAAACCACTTAACATACAGGTCACGGCATCGAATGGCACCAAGAGAAGATTAGAAATGTATCTAATTTAGTGCAAAATAAGCATGTTTTCATCCATGAGGTAAAAATTAGGAAAGGAACACAAAGTCTTGTATTTTCATATGAAAGCGTGTGGAATCATTGATAAAACCCCTGAAATTAATACAAGATAAATCCTCAAAATGGGGTTTATCAGAGCGGTCCCAAGATTCCAACAAAAACAAGTACTGATGGAATGGTGACTCCAAAAGAAGAAGCTGAATAGAATGAAGATGATAAGAAGAAGATGGAGCTGAATGCTAAAGCAATCAACCTTCTTCACTTTGCTATCAGCTTTGAAGAGTACCAGAAGGTGTCTAGATATAAGACAATCAAAGAAATCTGGGAAAAACTCCAGGTTACACACGAAGGCACTAAACAAGTCAAAGAAACGAGGATTGATATGCTGCGAAAAGAGTACGAGATGTTTAACATGAAGGATGGAGAAAGCATTGATGAAGCGTTTGAGAGATTCTCAATCATAATCAACAACCTTGATGCTATGGGTACAAACTATGCAGAACAAACCTTGGTGAGAAAACTCCTTAGAAGCCTCACAAAAGAATGGGAAACCACTGCCACTGTCCTAACCGAGAGCAACAACGTAAGTCCCATAACCTATGATGAGCTAAGAGGAAAACTCCTTGTCTATGAAATCACACACATAAACAAAGACTCAAAAAAAAAAGGGAATAGCCCTCAAATCACAAATAGAACCAAAAGAGAGTGAGTCTAGTGATGGTATTTCAGATGATGAGCTTTTGTTTTTTACTAGGAGATTTAGAAGGATGATGAAGAACAAGGGCAAATACAAGGGTTCAAGTTCAAAGTAGCACAAGATTGACTTGAGCAAGGTGACGTGCCATCACTGCAAGGAGGCTGGACACTTCAAGCTAAACTGTCCAAAGCTAAAAAAGGATGACAAAGAAAAGAAGGAAAGGAAGAGAGTGCTCATGGCAGCTTGGGAGGATCTTGAGAACGACTCAAATGAAGGAGAAGAATCTGAAGGTGAAGACAAACACTGTTTCATGGTTGGAAACAACAATCTTGATGAGGTAAATTACTATGATTTGACCATAGATGATTTATATGCTATTATTGATGATCTCACTTTAAATACATCAAAGTTGCTAGATAAATATAATGAGTGCAAATCTGAAAGAGATGTGTTAAGAGTTGAAAATAATTTTTTGAAAGAAAAAGTGAAGGAAACTGAATGTGCTTTGGACATTATTGAAAAAAACAGATTTTTAAAATCTGAACTTGAAAAATTAAAAGGAAAGCACATTATGGATCCTTCCCAAGAGCTAATTGATGAAAATAAAAGATTAAATGATATGATTAAAAGGCTAAATGGTGACATAGCAAAATGTGCTCAAAGTTCTAGTAACTTGGACAAATGACTTGCAAGCCAAAAACCATTGTTTGAAAAATCTGGTTTAGGTTACATAACCAAGAAAAGTGCAGTTTTTAATGATTCCTCTATAAAATTTGTGGCTTCTTCATCAAATACAAAAACCACATCTAACAAATCTGGTAT
The DNA here is from genome assembly GCF_014773155.1 of Arachis stenosperma. NCBI lineage: Eukaryota > Viridiplantae > Streptophyta > Magnoliopsida > Fabales > Fabaceae > Arachis > Arachis stenosperma. The sequence continues at coordinate 107,814,449 of NC_080382.1, forward strand.
TGGGTATGTTCCCACACTTGAGGAGAAATTTGATGAAGTTCACACAAGTGAAACTGAACCTTCACCAAGAACCGAACCTATTTCAAACAGACCAGGTTTGGGATACTTTTCAAAAAATGAGGTTGCTTTCAAGAAACCACCATTTTACAACAAAACCTCATATTCAAAAAATCCAAAGGTTTTCAAAAATTCTGGTGAAAATGCTTTTGCAAAGAGGAATAATTATTACAAAAATCAGTTTGTTAAAAGAAATGCACCTCTTCCAAAAACCATAAAATTTCAATCATTTAATCATTTCCAGCATGGTAGCTCATCTAAATTTCAGCGATACACATAAGAAAATCATTGTATAAATTGCAAGAAATCTGGTCACTCATATGAACAATATTTCATTGAAAAGAGAGTTGTAGGAAACAAAATTTATAATGTTGTTTGTGATTTCAATGCACTTGGGAAACCAAGATGGATTAACTTCAAAGGATCCAAATTAATTTGGATACCTAAGGCTACTTGAAACTCTTCATGCAGATTTGCCTTGCATCCAAGAACAAAAAGGACATGTGGTATATGGATAGTGGATGTTCAAGGCACATGACTGGAAGGTCAACTTACTTCATCAAACTAAATAAGTATGATGGAGGTTTTGTGACCATTGGAGATGATGGTAAAGGTAAAATTATTGCTGTTGGAAAAGTAGGTAATGATCAATCTACTTTCATTGATGATGTACTTTTGGTATGTGGTTTGAAGACAATCTTTTGAGTATAAGTCAGCTGTGTGATTTAGGATATTTAGTGACTTTCAAAAGACTTGAATGCTGTGTTGTTAATGAAAAGACAAATGAAGTAATGTTTGTTGCCAAGCGTTTTAATAATATGTATGGACTTACTCTTGATGAACTAAAGGATCAAAATGTAGCTTGTCTTCACTCTAAAGAATCTGAAAAGTGGTTATGGCACAAGAGATTGGGCCATGCAAGTATGTTTCAAATAAACAAACTTGTAAAGAAAGAATTAGTAAGAGGTCTTCCTTTGATAAAGTTTGACAAAGACATCACTTGTGATGCTTGCCAAATGGAAAAACAAACAAAAAGTTCTTTTAAACCAAAGGAAGACATCTCTACTAAAAGACCACTTGAGTTGCTACACATTGATTTATTTGGTCCAACAAGAACTCAAAGCCTAGGTGGTAAACATTATGGTTTAGTAATTGTGGATGACTATACTAGGTTTGGTTGGGTTTTATTTCTTGCACACAAAAATGAAGCCTTTTCGGCCTTTGAACCTTTTTGCGAGAAAATTCAAAATGAAAAGGATTTGAAAATCTCTTCTATAAGAAGTGATCATGGAACTGAATTTGAAAATAATTTATTTGAATCCTTTTGTGAGGAATTTGGAATATCTCACAACTTCTCTTGTCCAAGAACACCACAACAAAATGGTGTTGTGGAAAGAAGAAATAGAAGCATACAAGAGATGATAAGAGCTATGCTATGTGAGAGTAATGTTCCAAAATTCCTTTGGGCTAAAGCGGTTAACACGGTGTTCCGAGGGTTACCTGAAACTGTAGGTCGATCTCGGACGAGATCTTCTGTACTGGTCGGCGCTGTGGAGTCTGGCTTGATGAGGGCGGCTGGAGCCACCGTGTCCGGCTTGTTGGACTTGGTGATGGTGCTGATCCTTCGTCACCGGAGGGTGATGGTACCTGAAAGGGACTCCGATCCTTAAGTTAGTAAGGGTATTAAGCAGGTTTTTAGTAGAATCAGAGTTTGAGTTATACCTGGGTGCTCCAGTGTATTTATAATGGTGTAGAGTGACCTTTTCAGATAAGATAAGTTAGTTATCTTATCTTATCTTATCTTATCTCCATGGAAACCGCCCTTATCTCTATAGGCGTGGGCTGCCTTTGGATTTGGGTCGTGTTCTTCTATTTGGGCCCTTTATTGGGCTTCCCTGGCAATTTGGCCGAGCTCTTTGAGAAGAGGTCGGGTAGTTTGACCTGAAGTGGTCAGTCATCTCGTTGCTAAACATCTTGGGTCGTACAGCTCGACCCAGGGTATGAACAGTACCCCTGCTCAAGCTCGGTCTTTCTTTTGAGGTCGAGTCTTAATTTTAGGACGTCGATCCTTCTTTGATGAAGCCGAACTCGAGCATTTTGTCAACTTCATCTTTGTAGAGTTCTCCTTAGAATGTGGAACGTTTCCTTTTTGAATTTTTATTCTTTTGAAAATGCGTGTCTTTTGCTTTGGGAATGTGCGAGAATTTAATAACGTCATTAATTCTTTTAATGCTCCGTTTCTTTGTTTATTTTAAACTTTTCACAAAAACGGTTTCTTTTCTCTGTTTCGTAACTTCCCCTTTTCTTTCTCACTTTCTGTTTTAGCCTGAAATTTGCATTTTCGCGTTTCTCCCTGCGACGTTGTTTGGTGATCGTCGGTGCTTTCTTTGCTCTTGAAAGGCGATTCCGGTTTCTATTTTCCATCCTCAGTTTCCTTCGAAGCTTCCTTTTTCTCGGTTGGTTCTTCTTTCTGCTCTTTACTTCTTTTGCTTTGCCTTCGGTTTTTTGGTAAAGTTTTGGTTTTGCTTGAATGCATGTTGGGAAGCTTGAACCTTTTTGCGCCGTTGTGCTTACTTGTTGCTGTGCTGCATATTTTTCTAGTTTTTATGAACCTGTTTTCTTTACCCAAAAGGTTGCTCCTTTTGATGACTTTCGCTATGTTGATGATTTTACCGATGAACCTTTGTAGAAAGTAACGATTTTTTCTGGTGGCTTGTTTTGATTTTCTTCTTGATACTTTCGTTGTTTGGTAGTTCTGTTTTGTTGATAAGCTGAGACTGTGAGTTGGGGAGGTAGTTATTTTGATGACTTTTGATTTGTAGCTTGTGGCTTTCTTTCTCAGAGTGTCGCTTTTGTTGAAAAGGGCATTATCTTCCTGTTAGGATGTGTAGAGATGTAGACTTATAGGTTTTTCTGAGTCTTTATTCCATAACTTGCCTCCAAAGGATGCCCCTGGATCTTTAGTCTGGGTCCTGGGGTTTCCTTTTGTTGCTTGTATTGCTCTATGTCATATTTTGTCCGAGATGTTTTTTAGAATCCATTTTTTTCTGGTTTATAGGACTAGTTGGCCATGTCTTCTCGCAAAAATATTGTAGAGACATCTTCTAAGGTTCCTGAGAGGATGTCTGATTGGTTGGACTCCCTTGTGTTAATGTGTGTTTCTGTGGTGAATGCTGAGTTTTGTGTGGAGCTTAGGAAACATCACCGCCTCTGTAAGAGTAGAGATTAGGAAAGGAACTATGAATTAGTAGCACCTGATTCTGAGGAGAGGGTTTGCTTTCCTTCTTTGACCCCGGGGGGAGCGCCCTTTCTTTTACGCTTATAACTATTTTTTTAGCCAGTTGAATATCACTTTTCCTTTTACTTCCTTTGAGACCGATCTGCTATGGTCGTGTAATGTAGCTCCATCCCAGCTCCATCCAAACTCCTGGGGGTTTATCAACAAAACCGCAAACACAGAAATCATGGAAGCACTACAAGCTCAACAAAACCGCCTCCAACAACTCGAAAAAGAAGACGAGCATCAACGGGAAGCCAAGAAGGACCTCCGAAGGGAAACTAGGCGACGCTGAGAGTTAAAAGATAAGCTCTTAAAACTCGAAGCTGATCTCAAAACCGAGACGGCTCGATCCAGTCACGAAGATAGCCCCCACAAAGATCAAGACCCATTCACCAAAGAGATCATGAAAGCTAAAGGTCCCAAAGGACTTCAAAGCTCCCAACGTGACTCCGTACGATGGCACATCAGATCCAAGTTATCATCTTAGCAATTTCAGAAGTAGGATGTATCTCACGGAGGCCTCAGATGCAATCCGTTATTCTCCATCCTGAAGGACAAAGCCAAACACGCATCAAGCCTATTAGGGATCAAGCAAGGAGATCGAGAGAGCCTTCGCAACTGCATGGAAAGATTCAACAAAACATGTCTGGACATACAAAGTTTGCCAACAGAAGCAGCTATCAGGGGTCTCATCAATGGTGTACGAAAAGGACCTTTTAGCCACTCAATATCCAAGAAGCACCCAAACATCTCAGAACGAGGTACAGGAACGGGCAGAGAAGTACATCAATATGGAGGAAAACTCTCGACTAGGAGAGATCTCAAAAACCGAACATTCCTACTCCTCTCGGGATAAGGATAAAGAGTCCAAGAAAAAAGAAGATCAACATGGAGAGAAGCCTAGAAAATACCACAATTACACCCCCTTCGGGTGTCTGTTGTGGATATCTACCGAGAAATATGCAACATTGAGAAGATCCCATCAACTCGCCCAATCAAAAACAAAAGAGGTCGGACGCGTTGAAGGTCCACCTCACACCAAAGAGGTCGGACGCATTGAAGGTCCACCTCACACCAAAGAGGTCGGACAAGTCGAAGCTCAACCTCACACCAAAGAGGTCGAACAAGTTGAAGGTCCACCTCACACCGAAGAGGTCGGGCGAGTTAAGGTCCACCTCACATCAAAGAGGTCGGACACGAGTTTAAGGTCCACCTCACACCAAAGATATCGGGCGAGTTTAGGGTCCACTTCACACCAAAGATGTCGAACAAGTTGAAGGTCCACCTCAAACCGAAGATATCGGGCGAATTGAAGGTCCACCTCACACCAAAGAGGTCGGACGAGTTGAAAGTCCACCTCACACCAAAGAGGTCGGACGAGTTAAACATCTACCTCACACCAAAGAGGTCGAACGAGTTGAACATCCACCTCACACCAAAGAGGTCGGACGAGTTGAAAAGGACAACGGAGTACGAACAAGCCTTCTGAGATTTCAAAATTCTTGGGGCTATCACCCATTCTTTCCAGACCACGGGAAAGTGAAGAACTCATTACACCTCGCAGTGGAAAGTCAGGCAATAGCCTCAGCACTAGTCAGAGAAGATGAAAGTGGGCAACAACCCGTCTACTTCATCAGCAAAGCTCTACAAGGGACCGAACTAAACCATCAACAGATAGAAAAAGTTTGCCTACACCCTCATACTCACCTCTCGATGACTCCACCCATACTTTAAAGCTCACACTATCAGAGTTCGGACCAACCAGCCCATAAAAGACATCCTACAGAAAACAAACTTAGCTGGAAGAATCCTACAGAGGACAGCTCGGATAATTCGGGGGACCCTGGACAAAACCAGAAAACATCTTGGACAATTCGGGGGACCCTGGACAAAAACAGAAAACAGCTCGGACAATTCGGGGATATGAGGTCCGACACATACCTCGGGAGCAGAACGCCCGAGCTGATACATTTTCAAAACTAGCCAACACCAAACTAGGGGGCAATAACAGAATCCTCATCCAGGCTACGTCACAAGACCACAACAAGTCAATCTCAGGGATGTACTCAGGGTCAGCAACAGTAACACGCATTAAAAAACTATGGAATCCAGCCAATTAGACATGCCGTCCGGGATCTTAGTATACATCTCAAAGACATAGGTCAACTATGGGGTTACTACCAAGCAACTCGGGCAACAACTCGAACAATTACAGCAAAATATCAGGTGTCAGATACAACAATAAAAGGGAAACCCCAGGACTCACACGAAGGTCCAGGGGCACCCTTTGGAGGCAACAACGGAACAGAACCCAAATCGAACTCTCCCTCAAATTCGGTTCCCTGCCTCGAACAACCAAGCAGAATATGAGGCACTACTAGCTGGTTTGAAGCTGGCTAAGGAGGTTGGAGCTCAAAAGCTTATCATCTTTAGTGACTCAAAGTAGCCACTTCGCAAATAGCAGGAAGCTACCAAGCCAAAGATCACACCATCAAAAAGTACTTGGACAAAACCAGGGAACAGCTCGGACAACTCAGAGAATATGAGGTCCGTCACATACCCCGAAAACAGAATGCTCGAGATGACACACTCTCAAAACTAGCCAGCACCAAACCAGGGGGCAACAATAGAAGCCTCATCTAAGAAATTCTACAGAATCTATCAATCTCGGAAGAAGAAAAAGTCCTAGCCATAACAGGTCAGGATCAAGGATGGATGACTCCCATAATTAATTACCTCAAAATAGAAACACTCCCCACAGAGGAAAAGGAGGCAAAGAGGTTGAAACGGCAGGCACAATACTACACTATCATAAACAATACTCTATACAAAAGAGAGATTTCAATACCATTGTTAAAATGTGTGCTGACTTCCAACACAAAAGAAGTTCTAGAAGAAGTACACAGTGGCATTTGTGGTAACCATCTCGGAACACAGGCAAGATTTTTTTGGCCAACTCTACAAAAAGAAGCTACAGAGTTCGTAAAGACATGTCCACCATGTCAAAAACATGCCAACTTTCACATCGCCCCGCCAGAGGAGCTCATCAGCGTGACCTCACCTTGGCCATTCGCAAAATGGGGACTTGACCTTCTTGGACCCTTCCCTCAGGGATCGGGACAAGTTAAATTCCTCAGAGTAGGGGTAGACTATTTCACAAAGTGGATCGAGGCAGAACCCCTAGCTAATGCCACTGCTCAAAGAAGTCAAAAATTCCTATATAGGAACATTGTCACAAGGTTCGGGGTTCCATACTCCATCACCACAGACAATGGTACCCAGTTCGCAGATGCAGGCTTTAGAAAGTTAGTGGCCGACTTGAACATAAAATAACAATTCACTTCCGTAGAACACCCACAAGCCAATGGACAAGCAGAAGCTGCCAACAAAGTCATACTAGCTAGGTTAAAACGGAGACTACAGGATGTAAAGGGAGCTTGGGCTGAAGAGCTCCCACAAGTTCTATGGGCATATCGGACAACTCCACACTTTACCACGGGGGAATCACCCTTCCGATTGATTTACGGAATGGAGGCAATGATCCCAGTAGAGATCAAAGAAGGATCCCCCAAAATGATCTTCTACAATGAAGAGGTCAACTCCCAAATCCAAAGGAAACAACTCGACCTACTTCCAAGAGTCCGAGAGAGAGCTCCGATCAAGGAAGAGGCGTTAAAACGTCGAATGGCCTCAAGATACAATCAGAAGGTAGTACAGCGAAGCTTTGCCAACAACAACCTCATCCTAATCCGAAATGATATCGGAACAACTCGACCTGGAGAAGGAAAGCTAGCAGCCAACTGGAAAGGACCATACCATGTTGTTTAGAAGAACTGGGGAAAGGTTGCTACAGACTATCCGAACTCGAAGGGCAAGAGCTACCAAGGTCATGGCATGCCTGCAAACTAAAAAGGGCACCAGGCCGAGATCCAAAAAGATTGCCCGACCTAGAAAGGTAAGTACTAACATGTACACACTCTTATCTTTATATTATTGTTTAAAAGATTGCAGATTCCCTACAAAGTTTTCTACCAAGACGCCCGACTATGGCAGGTCGGCAAGGTGAAACACCAAAATCACCGCCCGATCACGACAAAGTCGGCAAGATGAAAACCAAACTCATCGTCCGATTACAAAGCGACAAGTCGGCAAGGTGAAAACCAACTTCACCGCCCGACCACGATGAAAACCGAATTCATCATTTGATTTCGACAAAGTGAAAACAAAATTCACTGCTATACCAAGACGCATTAATCTGAAACACAAATTTCACTGCCGGATCACGACAAGGTCGGTGGGGTGAAAACCAAATTCACCGCCCGATCATGATAAAAGTCGGCAAAGATGAAACCAGAATTCATCACCCGATTTCGACAAGGTCGGCAAAAAAGTGAAAGCAGAGTTCATCGCCCGATTATAAAGCAACAGATCGGCAGAAAGTGAAAAACAATTTCACTGCACGATCACGATAAAGACAACCGTCCGATAAAGGTGAAAACACGATTCACCCAAAGGACGATCTAGAGATGACAACCACTTTCTACAAATCGGAAAAGATGAACACAGAATAATGTAAGAAGTTATCGAAAGTGATCTAAAAAAGAACCTGACGAGGTCTTACGGATTGCTAAAATAATAACTTAAGGACTGGTCGAACGTTAAGAAGTCGAACCAAGTCAACCCAAGTTATAAGTAAACCCTGGAAAGAGGTCTGGCCAACCCTATTAAAGAGGATTAGTTTAACTTAGAAGGGCCTGACATAACAAAGTCAGCCCAAAACAAAAAGTTATACAAGTAGTCTCTGAAAGAGATCTGACAAAGATCCAAGAAAGAGGACTACAAAAAATAACTTAAAGGAGACCGACATAACCAAGTCGGACTCCTAACACTAAAAAGTTATACAAGTAGTCCCTAAAAGAGATCTGACAAAGATCCAAGAAAGAGGACTACAAAAAATAACTTAAAGGAGACCGACATAACCAAGTCGGACTCCTACCACTAAAAAGTTATCAAAGTAATCCCTGAAAGAGACCTGAACAAAGGTCCAAGAAAGAGGATTACAGAAATAACTAAGGAGAGCCCGACATGACAAAGTCGGCCCAAAAGACGAAAGAGTTATAAAAGTAATCCCTGAAAGAGACTTGAACAAAGTCCAAGAAAGAGGATTACAGAAATAACTCAGGAGAGCCCCGACAAGAAGAAGTCGGACCAGCAAAAGCTAAAAGCTTGGACCGACAAGAGAAAGTCGGACCAACAAAAGCTAAAAGAAGGGTCGACAGAAGAAGTCGGACCAACGAAAGCTACAGCTTGGACCGACAAGAAGAAATCGGACCAACGAAAGCTACAAGTTTGGACCGACAAAATCGGACCAACGAAAGCTACAGGTTGGACCGACAAGAAGAAGTCGGACCAACGAAAGCTACAGCTCGGACCGACAAAAAGAAGTCGGACCAATGAAAAACGTGCGCTAAAACGGACATAGCTCCGCCCAAAAAGCCACGGCTCCACGACAAGGCTATCAAAATTGTTCAGAATGACTAAAAAGTGTTCTACAAAAACACTAAAAGGTAGTCGGATAAATTAGCCCCAAGGACCACCTCAAACAAGCAGAAAGTGGACAAAATCAGAAGTGATCAAAAGAGGTCAAACAACAAAGTACCGACACTCTACAAAGATCCACAAAAACGGACAAAGACATCTCGCAAACGGCCAGAGGAAGGCCAGGAATGTTTTGCTAAAAGGTACGAAGTCTTGAAAAAAGACACTAATTAAAAAGCGAAAAGCACAGCCTCAAAGACAGAGCTAAAAAGTCATCCAAACAAACTATAAAAAGGTTCCCCATCGGAACACTACCTAAAAAGTTGTTGGATTATGACTAAAAAGCCCGAACAGCGAAGACAAACAAGTCGGAAGAAGGCTGAAAAGTCCCCTCAACAAAGTAAAAGGGGCAATATCAGACTCGCACAAGAAGAAACTACTCAAAGATCGACCAAAGTCAGGATGCTTGAGCATGACTTCCCCGAAGAGATCGAAACTCTGAAAGCACGGTCTCACGGAAAAGTCCGAACTCAAGCAGGGGCAAAGTCATACAGGTCGACGTCAGCTAAAGAAGAGGTGCAAGTATGATCTCAAAAAAGAACAAGCCATAAAGGTTTGAAAACAACCTAAGGCTCAAATGTGCTCAGCCAAAAGGGATACAACTCCACTCAAAGAAGGCACAATCTCAAACAAGGCTACGAACGTCATCCGAGACTAAAAAAGGTTATACATAAAGAACACTAAAAAAGTCATTGGACAAATCACTAAAAGTTCGGATATCAAGCCGCAAGGACAAGTTCGCCAAAGCAGAGGGTTGTCAACACAAACTTAAAGCAAGGCGTGATCCAGAAGGCAAGGGTAGAAAACCCACACTACCACTCAAAAGAGGTTGGACTATGAAGTACCAAACCTCTAGAAAATCTACAAAGATTGCAAAGCAATGAAGAAACAAGCCAGACAGATGCTTGAGCACGACTTCCAAAGAGATCGAAGCTATGAAAAGCATGATCTCATGGAAAGATCGAACTCAAGCAGGGGCACTGTTCATACCCTGGGTCAAGCTGTCCGACCCGGGATGTTTAGCGACAAGCCGACCGACCTCTTCAGGTCAGACTATCCGACCTCTTCTCAAAGAGCTCGGCCAAATGCCCGACCTCTTCTCAAAGAGCTCGGCCAACTCGCCAAAGGAGCCCAAAGCAAGCCCAAAACGAAGGAACACAGCCCAATCTAAAGGCAGCCAAAGCCCAGAAAGATAAAGGCGGTTCCCTTGAAGATAAGATGACTTCACTTAAAGATAAGATAAAGATAAAGATAAGGTAACTAACTTATCTTATCCACAGGAGGCCACATCTCACCATTATAAATACACTGGAGCACCCAGGTATAACTCATACTCTGATTCTACTCAATACCTGTTTAATACCCATGCTAACTTAAGTATTGGAGTCTCTTGCAGGTACCCCCCACCCTCCGGTGACGAAGGATCAGCAGTGCAGCCAGTCCAACAAGTCGGACACGACAGCTCCGGCTGTCTTCCACCAGCCGGACACGTTAGCACCAACCAGTACAGAAGATCTCGTCCGAGATTGACCTCTAGTTTCAGGTAACCCTCGGAACACCGGACCACTCAAGATCTTCCTATCCATGCTACAAAGGCCTTTATGGAGGATGCCAAGTCGGAATTTGATCGGATTAAGGGCTTGAAGGAGGAGCTCGAGGTGAAAGTGGCCAAGTTGGAGAAGGAATTGCAGGGGGAGAAGACTCAGGCTGTTACTTTAGTGGCTTCTGCCAAGTTGTCTGAAGATATGGCTTTGAAGCATAAGGATAGTTATGTTACAACTTATCGGGAGATGATGGGTCTGAGGGAGAAGTTGGAGTCTGCCCGAGCTGATTATGCCGAGCTGCAAGGTCATCTGGTGGGTAGTGTAAATGCTGCTTACGAGAATCTAAGGGATCAAATTCGAGTTTTTGCACCTGATCTTGACCTTACTCTTTTCAGCTTGGACAACGTCGTAAAAGAGGGTAAGATAGTTCCAGATGACCCTGATGATGATGAAGTCGACCCTCCTCCTGTACCCGCTACCAAAGCCTCCGTTGTGCCACCTTCTTCAACTCTGGCAGCTGAGGTTGCTCAGCCTGAGTCTGATCCAGATGTCCAGATTCTGAACTGGGATGATAGGACGGTTGATGCGGTTCCTCTTCAAACTCATCCTCCTTCACCCCGGGATGCTACAACTGGGAAGTCCTTGGATCCTCTATGATTGCCTCTTGGTGTATTTGTGTGTAGCCCGGCTTGTAGGCTTTAAACTCTTTTTATTTTGTAGTTATATGGTTCTAACTTCTGAATGCTTTTAGTTGCTTTTCTGTTAGAAACTTTATTTTTTGAAAAAACAAAGGTAGTCTTTCAGGCTCTTTTGGAGTTGACTTCAGGTGGCCTCTTGAGTCCCGTTATTATTATAACCTTGTTTCTTGTGTGATAGGCTTGTCTGCATCTGTCTGGTACTATTTTGGGATGTTGGAGCCTTGTTGTCTGACCTCTTGTGATTGCCTCTGTATTTTCATACTTGTGCCTTGATTTTGAGGTTGTGGATGTTTGGGTCCAACTTGTATGTCGACTTCCCTACTTCTATCTGAAGTTATTTTTAGTAATCCGTTTGGTTTGGACCTTTGTTAGGTCTTTCTTAGGGATTACTTTTATAACTTTGTTTGCGGGGGGCCAACTTCATCACGTCGGCATCTTCTAAGTTATTTCTGGTAATCCTCTTTTTTTGGACCTTTGTCGGGTCTCTTTTAGAGATTACATTTTATAACTTTTTGGTTTTGGGGCCGACTTCTTTACGTCGGTTCCTTATAAGTTACTTTTAGTAATCCTCTTTCTTGGACCTTTGTCAGGTCTCTTTCAGGGATTAATTTTTTTTTATAACTTTTCGGTTTTGGGGCCGACTTCTTTACGTCGGTCCCTTATAAGTTATTTTTAGTAATCCTCTTTCTTGGACCTTTGTCAGGTCTCTTTCAGGGATTACTTTTTATAACTTTTTGGTTTTGGGGCCACTTCTTTACGTCGTCCCTTATAAGTTATTTTTAGCAATCCTCTTTTTTAGGGCTGGCCAGGCCTTTTTCCAGGGATTGGCTTTTTAAAACTTGTTATTGCGGCGACTGGTCCGACTTCTTTATGTCGGCCTGTCTTTTAAGTTATTTATAGCAACCCATTTTATTAAGACCTCGTCAGATCCTTTCTATGGATTGCTTTCGATAACTTCTTGCATTATTCTATTTTCGTCGCTGGTGCACGAAATTGTGATTCATTCTTTTCACAACTCAAACAGTCTCTGATAATGGCTCCAAAAACTTGGTGCTCAATACCATGGTCTAAACATAATTTCACACCTTCACACAACTAACCAGCAAGTGCACTGGGTCGTCCAAGTAATAAACCTTACACGAGTAAGGGTTGATCCCACGGAGATTGTTGGTATGAAGCAAGCTATGGTCATCTTGTAAATCTCAGTCAGGCAGATTCAAATGGTTATGGATGATATATGAATAAAGCATAAAATAAAGATAGAGATACTTATGTAATTCATTGGTGAGAATTTCAGATAAGCGTATGGAGATGCTTTGTCCCTTCCGTCTCTGTGCTTTCCTACTATCTTCATCCAATCCTTCTTACTCCTTTCCATGGCAAGCTGTATGTTGGGCATCACCATTGTCAATGGCTACAGTCCCGTCCTCTCAGTGAAAATGTTCAACGCGCTCTGTCACAGCACGGCTAATCATCTGTCAGTTCTCAATCAGGTTGGAATAGAATCCATTGATTCTTTTGCGTCTGTCACTAACGCCCAGCCTTCAGGAGTTTGAAGCTCGTCACGGTCACTCAATCATTGAATCCTACTCAGAATACCACAGACAAGGTTTAGACCTTCCGGATTCTCTTGAAATTCGCCATCAATTCTAGCTTATACCACGAAGATTCCGATTAAGGGATCCAAGAGATAAACATTCAAGCCTTGTTTGCTTGTAGAACAGAAGTGGTTGTCAGGCACTCATTCAAAAGTGAGAATGATGATGAGCGTCACATAATCATCACATTCATCATGTTCTTGGGTGCGAATGAATATCTTAGATCAAGAATAAGCCGAATTGAATAGAAGAACATTAGTAATTGCATTAATACTCGAGGCACAGCAGAGCTCCACACCTTAATCTATGGTGTGTAGAAACTCCACCATTGAAAATACATAAGAACAAGGTCTAGGCATGGCTGAGAGGCCAGCCCCCATGATTTAAGATAGCATAAAACTACTCAAAGATAGCTACCAAGATCAGAATACAATAGTAAAAGGTCATATATATAGAGAACTAGTAGCCTAGGGTTTACAGAAATGAGTAAATGACATAAAAATCTACTTCTGGGCCCACTTGGTGTGTGCTTAGGCTGAAAATTGAAGCTTCTATGTGTAGAGACTTTTCTTGGAGTTAAACGCCAGCTTTGGTGCCAGTTTGGGCGTTTAACTCCCATTCTTGTGCCAGTTCCGGCGTTTTATGCCAGAATTCTTGAGCTGAATTGGAATACCTATTTGGGCCATTAAATCTCGGACAAAGTATGAACTATTATACATTGCTGGAAAGCCTAGGATGTCTAGTTTCCAATGCAATTGAGAGCGCACCAATTGGGCTTCTGTAGCTCCAGAAAATCCACTTTGAGTGCAGGGAGGTCAGAATCCAATAGCATCTGCAGTCCTTTTCTGCCTCTGAATCAGATTTTTGCTCAGGTCCCTCAATTTCAGCTAGAAAATACCTGAAATCACAGAAAAACACACAAACTCATAGTAAAGTCCAGAAAAGTGAATTTTAACTAAAAACTAATAAAAATATAATAAAAACTAACTAAAACAAACTAAAAATATACTAAAAACAATGCCAAAAAGCGTATAAATTATCCGCTCATCACAATACCAAACTTAAATTGTTGCTTGTCCCCAAGAAACTGAAAATAAAATAAGATAAAAAGAAGAGAATATGCAATGAATTCCAAAAACATCTATGAAGATGAGTATTAATTAGATGAGCGGGGCTTTTAGCTTTTTGCCTCTGAACAGTTTTGGCATCTCACTCTATCCTTTGAAATTCAGAATGATTGGCTTCTATAGGAACTCAAAATCCAGATAGTGTTATTGATTCTCCTAGTTAAGTATGATGATTCTTGAACACAACTACTTTATGAGTCTTGGCCGTGGCCCAAAGCACTCTGTCTTCCAGTATTACCACTGGATACATACATGCCACAGACACATAATTGGGTGAACCTTTTCAGATTGTGACTCAGCTTTGCTAGAGTTCCCAATTAGAGGTGTCCAAGGTTCTTAAGCACACTCTTTTTGCCTTGGGTCACGACTTTATTATATTTTTTTTCTTTTTCTTTTTCCCCTTTTTTCGTTTTTTTTTGTATTCACTGCTTTTTCTTGCTTCAAGAATCATTTTTATGATTTTTCAGATCCTCAGTAACATGTCTCCTTTTTCATCATTCTTTCAAGAGCCAATCCTTCATGAACAACAAATTCAAAAGACATATGCACTGTTCAAGTATACATTCAGAAACCAAAATATTGCCACCATATCAAAATAATTAATCTGTTACAAAATTCAAAATTCATAGGACATTTTTCATTTAAGAAAGGTGATGGATTCATAGGACATTCATAACTTTAAGGCATAGACACTAAGACACTAATGATCATGAGACACAAACATAGATAAACATAAGCATAAAAATTTGAAAAATAGGAAAATAAAGGACAAGGAAATTAAAGAACGGGTCCACCTTAGTGATGGCGGCTTTCTTCCTCTTGAAGATCTTATGGAGTGCTTTAGCTCCTCAATGTCTCTTCCTTGCCTTTGTTGCTCCTCTCTCATGATTCTTTGATCTTCTCTAATTTCATAGAGGAGGATGGAATGTTCTTGGTGCTCCACCCTTAGTTGTCCCATGTTGGAACTCAATTCTCCTAGGGAGGTGTTGATTTGCTCCCAATAGTTTTGTAGAGGAAAGTGCATCCCTTGAGGCATATCAGGGATTTCATGATGAGTGGGATCTCTTGTTTGCTTTGAGCTCCTTCCACACAGATATCCATGAGGACTTGGTCCAACCTTTGATTAAAGTTGACCTTTTTGAGTTTGAAAAGGGACCTTGGGGATCACCTTCTTCTTGGCCACAACTTCATAGAAGTGGTCTTGATGCACCCTTGAGATGAATCTCTCCATCTCCCATGACTCGGAGGTGGAAGCTTTTGCCTTCCCTTTCCTCTTTCTAGAGGTTTCTTCGGCTTTAGGTGCCATAAATGGTTATGGAAAAACAAAAAGCAATGCTTTTACCACACCAAACTTAGAAGGTTTGCTCATCCTCGAGCAAAAGAAGAAAGAAGAGAGTAGAAGAAGAAGAAATGGAGGAGATGGAGGAGGCTTTGTGGTTCGGCAAAGGGGGATAAGTAGTGTTTAGGTTGTGTGAAAATGAAGGAGTGAAGATGGGTTTATATAGGGGTGGAAAGAGGGGTATGGTTCGACCATTATGGGTGGGTTTGGGAGGGAAAGTAGTTTGAATTTGAATGGTGAGGTAAGTGGGGTTTTATGAAGGATGGATGTGAGTGGTGAAGAGAATAGTGGGATTTGATAGGTGAGGGGTTTTTGGGGAAGAGGTGTTGAGTTGATTGGTGAATGGGTGAAGAAGAGAGAGAGTGGTGGGGTAGGTGGGGATCCTGTGGGGTCCACAGATCCTGAGGTGTCAAGGAAAATTCATCCCTGCACCAAGTGGCGAACAAAAATGCTCTTTATGCCAATTCTGGCGTTAAACGCCAGGCTGGTGCCCATTTTTGGCGTTTAACGCCAGCTTCTTGCCCTTTCCTGGCATTTAACGCGAGTCTGGTGCCCCTTTCTGGCGTTAAATGCCCAGAATGGTGCCAGACTGTGCGTTAAACGCCCATTTGCTGCCCTTACTGGCGTTTAAACGCCAGCAAGGTTTTCCTCCAGGGTGTGCTATTTTTCTTTCTGTTTTTCATTCTATTTTTGCTTTTTCAATTGATTTTGTGACTTTCCATGATCATCAACCTACAGAAAACATAAAATAACAAAGAAAAATAGATAAATATAACATTGGGTTGCCTCCCAACAAGCGCTTCTTTAATGTCAGTAGCATGACAGTGGGCTCTCATGGAGCCTCACAGATGCTCAGAGCAATGTTGGAACCTCCCAACACCAAATGTAGAGTTTGACTGTGGGGGCTCTGTTTGACTCTGTTTTGAGAGAAGCTCTTTATGCTTCCTCTCCATGGTAACAGAGGCCTTGAGCCTTAAACACAAAGGATTCTTCATTCACTTGAATGGTCAATTCTCCTCTGTCCACATCAATCACAGCCTTTGCTGTGGCTAGGAAGGGTCTGCCAAGGATGATGGATTTATCCATGCACTTCCCAGTCTCTAGGACTATGAAATCAGCAGGGATGTAATGGTCTTCAATCTTTACCAGAACATCCTCTACAAGTCCATAAGCTTGTTTTCTTGAATTGTCTGCCATCTCTAGTGAGATTCTTGCAGCTTGTACCTCAAAGATCCCTAGCTTCTCCATTACAGAGAGAGGCATGAGGTTTATTCTTGACCCTAGGTCACACAGAGCCTTCTCAAAGATCATGGTGCCTATGGTACAAGGTATTGAAAACTTCCCAGGATCCTGTCTCTTTTAAGGTAATCTCTGCCTAGTCAAGTCATCCAGTTCTTTGGTGAGCAAAGGAGGTTTGTTCTCCCAAGTCTCATTACCAAATAACTTGTCATTTAGCTTCATGATTGCTCCAAGGTACTTGGCAACTTGCTCTTCAGTAACATCTTTCTCTTCAGAGGGAGAATACTCATAAGAGCTCATGAATGGCAGAAGTAAATCCAATGGAATCTCTATGGTCTCATTATGAGCCTCAGATTCCCATGGTTCCTTATTAGGGAACTCATTGGAGGCCAGTGGATGTCCATTGAGGTCTTCCTCAGTGGCGATCACTGCCTCTTCTTCCTCTCCAAGTTCGGTCATGTGGGCCATGTTAATGGCCTTGCATTCTCCTTTTAGATTCTCTTCTGTATTGCTTGGAAGAGTGCTAGGAGGGAGTTCAGTAATTTTTCTGCTCACCTGTCCTACTTGTGCCTCCAAGTTTCTAATGGAGGACCTTGTTTTAGTCATGAAACTTTGAGTGGTTTTGATCAGATCAGAGACCATGGTTGCTAAGTCAGAGTGGCTCTGCTTAGAATTCTCTGTCTGTTACTGAGAAGATGATGGAAAAGGCTTGCCATTGCTAAACCTGTTTCTTCCACCATTATTGTTGTCGAAACCTTGTTGAGGTCTCTATTGATCCTTCCATGAGAGATTTGGATGATTTCTCCATGAATGATTATAGGTGTTTCCATAGGGTTCTCCCATGTAATTCACCTCTTCCATTGATGGGTTCTCAGGATCATAAGCTTCTTCTTCAGATGAAGCGTCCTTAGTACTGCCTGGTGCAGCTTGCATTCCAGACAGACTTTGAGAAATCATATTGACTTGTGGTGGACGAAATTGTGATCCATATTCTTTGTATTTGTATGAAATCATTATTATGGCACCAGTTGAATTCACAACTCCGTTCAACTAACCAGCAAGTGTACTGGGTCGTCCAAGTAATAAACCTTACGCGAGTAAGGGTCGATCCCACAGAGATTGTTGGTATGAAGCAAGCTATGGTCACCTTGTAAATCTCAGTTAGGCAGACTAAATTGGTTTATGGTTTCGAAAATTAATAATAAAACGAAAATAAAAAGGGATAGAAATACTTATGTAAATCAATAGTGGGAATTTCAGATAGGTGTATGGAGATGCTGTGTTCCTCTTGAAACTCTACTTCACTACTCACTCTTCCTTCAATCCTTCTTACTCCTTTCCATGGCAAGCTGTATGTAGGGCATCACCATCATCAATGGCTACTTTCAATCCTCTCGGGAAAATGGTCCTATGCGCTGCCACTGCACGGCTAATCGTCTGGAGGCATCCCCCTTGGTTGATAGCTACATCCCATCCTCTCAGTGAAAATGGTCCAAATGCTCTGTCACAGCATGGCTAATCATCTGTCGATTCTCAATCAGGTTGGAATAAAATCCATTGATTCTTTTGCGTTTGTCACTAACGCCCAGCCTTCAGGAGTTTGAAGCTCGTCACAGTCATTCAATACCGGAATCCTACTCGGAATACCACAGACAAGGTTAGACTTTCCGGATTCCCAGGATCCTACTCGGAATACCACAGACAAGGTTAGACTTTCTGGATCCTCATGAATGCCGCCATCTATCTAGCTTATATCACAAAGATTCTATTGGGAAATCTAAGAGATATGCGTCCGGCCTAAGGTAGAACGGAAGTGGTTGTTAATCACGCGCGTTCATAAGTGAGAATGATGATGAGTGTCACGGATCATCACATTCATCAAAGTGTTGTGCAACGTATATCTTGGAATAAGAATAAGAGAGAATTGAATGAAAAGTCATAGTAATTGTATTGAAACTTTGAGGTACAGCAGAGCTCCACACCCTTAATCTATGGTGTGCAGAAACTCCACCGTTGAAAATACATAAGTAAAAGGTTCAGGCATGGCCAAATGGGCAGCCCCCTGAGTGATCAAGAGACCGAATAATCAAAGGCTAAACAGTCAAGAGATTAAACTGTCAAAAGATGTCTCATACAATAGTAACTTATCCTATTTATACTAGACTAGCTACTAGGGTTTACATGAGTAAGTAATTGATGTATAAATCCACTTCCGGGGCCCACTTGGTGTATGCTTGGGCTGAGCTTGATCAATCCACGAGCTGAGGCTTCTCTTGGAGTTGAACTCCGAGTTATGACGTGTTTTGGGCGTTCAACTCCGGATCATGATGTTTTTCTGGCGTTTAACTCCAGACAGCAGCATGAACTTGGCGTTCAACGCCAAGTTACGTCGTCAATTTCCGAATAAAGTATGGACTATTATATATTGCTGGAAAGCTCTGGATGTTTACTTTCCAACGCCGTTGAGAGTGTGCCATTTGGAGTTCTGTAGCTCCAGAAAATCCATTTCGAGTGCAGGGAGGTCAGATTCCAACAGCATCAGCAGTCCTTTTGTCAGCCTTTTTCAGAATTTTGCTCAAGTCCCTCAATTTCAGCCAGAAATTACCTGAAATCACAGAAAAACACACAAACTCATAGTAAAGTCCAGAAATGTGAATTTAACATAAAAACTAATGAAAACATCCCTAAAAGTAGCTTGAACTTACTAAAAACTACCTAAAAACAATGCCAAAAAGCGTATAAATTATCCGCTCATCACAACACCAAACTTAAATTGTTGCTTGTCCCCAAGCAACTGAAAATCAAATAGGATAAAAAGAAGAGAATATACTATAAATTCCAGAATATCAATGAATATTAATTCTAATTAGATGAGCGGGACTTGTAGCTTTTTGCTTCTGAACAGTTTTGGCATCTCACTTTTTCCTTTGAAGTTTAGAATGATTGGCTTCTCTAGGAACTTAGAATTTTGGATAGTGTTATTGATTTTTCTAGTTAAGCATGTTGATTCTTGAACACAACTACTTATGAGTCTTGGCTGTGGCCCTAAGCACTTTGTTTTCCAGTATTACCACCGGATACATAAATGCCACAGACACATAGCTGGGTGAACCTTTTCAGATTGTGACTCAGCTTTGCTAGAGTCCCCAGTTAGTGGTGTCCAGAGCTCTTAAGCATACTCTTTTGCTTTGGATCACGACTTTAACCACTCAGTCTCAAGCTTTTCACTTGGACCTTCATGACACAAGCATATGGTTAGGGACAGCTTGATTTAGCCGCTTAGGCCTGGATTTAATTTCCTTGGGCCCTCCTATCCATTGATGCTCAAAGCCTTGGATCCTTTTTACCCTTGCCTTTTGGTTTTAAGGGCCATTGGCTTTTTCTGCTTGCTTTTTCTTTTTCTTTCTATTTTTTTCGCCATTTTTTTTTCGCAAGCTTCTTCTTTTTCACTGCTTTTTCTTGCTTCAAGAATCAATTTCATGATTTTTCAGATCATCAATAACATTTCTCTTTGTTCATCATTCTTTCAAGAGCCAACAATTTTAACATTCATAAACAACAAGATCAAAAGACATATGCACTGTTCAAGCATTCATTCAGAAAACAAAGTATTGTCACCACATCAATATAATTAAATTAAATTCAAGGATAAATTCGAAATTCATGTACTTCTTGTTCTTTTGAATTAAAACATTTTTCATTTAAGAGAGGTGAAGGATTAATGGATTTTATTCATAGCTTTAAGACATGGTTACATACTAATGATCATGAAGTAAAGACACAAAACATAGATAAACACAACATTAAAAACCGAAAACAGAAAGAAATAAAGAACAAGGAATGAATCCACCTTTAGTGGCGTCTTCTTCTTGAAGGACCAACAATGTCCTTAAGCTCTTCTATGTCCCTTCCTTGCCTTTGTTGCTCCTCCCTCATTGCCCTTTGGTCTTCTCTTATTTCTTGGAGAATGATGGAGTGCTCATGATGTTCCACCCTTAATTGTTCAACATTGTGGCTCAAATCTTCTAAGGAAGTGTTGAGTTGTTCCCAATAGTTGTTGGGAGGAAAGTGCATCCCTTGAGGCATCTCAGGGATTTCTTGATGATGAGCTTCCTCATGCATCTCTTGAGAACCGTGAAGGGTCTCTCTTGCTTGCTCCATCCTCTTCTTGGTGATGGGCTTATCCTCTTCAATGGAGGTGTCTCCTTCTATGATAACTCCAGCTGAGTAACATAGATGGCAAATAAGGTGAGGAAAAGCTAGCCGTGCCATGGGTGAGGGCTTATCGGCTATTTTGTAGATTTCATTGGAGATGACCTATGAACTTCTACTTCCTCTCCAATCATGATGCCATGAATAATGATGGCCCGATCCACAGTAACTTCAGATCGGTTACTAGTAGGAATGATGGAGCGTTGAATGAACTCCAACCATCCTCTAGCCACAGGCTTGAGGTCTAGTCTTCTTAGTATTGAGCTCCTTCCACACATATGTCCATTAGGACTTGGTCCAACCTTTGATTAAAGTTGACCCTTCTAGTGTAGGGGCGTTCATCTCCTTGCATCATGGGCAAGTGAAACGCCAACCTCACATTTTCCGGACTAAAATCTAAGTATTTCTCCCGAACCATTGTAAGATAATTCTTTGGACTCGGGTTCATACCTTGATCATGGTTTCTAGTGATCCATGCATTGGCATAGAACTCTTGAACCATTAAGATTCCGACTTGTTGCATGGGGTTGGTTAGGAGTTCCCAACCTCTTCTTCGGACTTCATGTCGGATCTCTGGATACTCATTTTTCTTGAGTTTGAAAGGGACCTCAGGGATCACCTTCTTCTTTGCCACAACATCATAGAAGTGGTCTTGATGGCTCTTGGAGATGAATCTTTCCATCTCCCATGACTCGGAGGTGGAAGCTTTTGTCTTCCCTTTTCCTTTTCTAGAGGATACTCCGGTCTTAGGTGCCATTGATGGTAATGGAAAAACAAAAAGCTTATGCTTTTACCACACCAAAATTAAAATATTGCTTGCCCTCGAGCAAGAGAAGAAAGAAGAGAAGAAGAAGAAGAAGAAAATATGGGAGAGAGGAAGAGAGGTAGGTTCGGCTAAGTGGGAGAAGAGGTGTTTGTGTTATGTGAAAATGAAGTAGAATGGAAGGGTATTTATAGGGAGAGGGGGGGTATGTATTCGGCCATTTAGGGTGGGAATGGGTGGGAAATTGGTTTTGAATTTTTGAAGATAGGTGGGGTTTATGGGGAAGAGTGGAAGGATGTGAGTGGTGAATGGGTTGATTGGGAAGAGGAATTGAGGTGATTGGTGAAGGGGTTTGGGAAAGAGTGTTTATTGGGAAGAGAGATTCAGAGATTGAAGTTGTTGGGAAGTGTGACATGGGGAAGAGGGGGGTATGTTAGGTGGGGATCCTGTGGGGCCCACAGGTCCTGAGGTGTCAAGGAATTCCATCCCTGCACCAAATAGGCATGTAAAATGCCTTTGCACACCATTCTGGCGTTTAAACGCCCATTGGTGCACATTCTGGGCGTTCAACGCCCATGTAAAGCATGTTTCTGGCGTTGAACGCCAGTTTCATGCTTGTTACTGGCGTTCAGCGCCAGTTTTTCTTCTCTGGGCACATTCCTGGCGTTCAGCGCCAGAATGTTGCTTGTTTCTGGCGTTCAGCGCCAGAATGATGCTCTGTTCTGGCGTTGAACGCCAGCCAGATGCATCTTACTGGTGTTGAACGCCAGCCTGTGCGTCCTCCAGGGTGTAAATTTTTTCTTATGCTGTTTTTGATTCTGTTTTCAATTCTTTTGATTTTTTCGTGACTCCTCATGATCATGTACCTAATAAAACACAAAATAACAATAATAAAAATAAAAATAAGAATTAGATAAATAAAATTGGGTTGCCTCCCAACAAGCGCTTCTTTAATGTCAATAGCTTGACAGTTGCTCTCATGGAGCCACAAGGTGATCAGGTCAATGTTGTATAGTTGCCAACACCCAACTTAGAGTTTGGATATGGGGTTTTAACACCAAACTTAGAGTTTGACTGTGGGGGCTCTTCTTGACTCTGAACTGAGAGAAGCTCTTCATGCTTACTCTCTTTTGTCACAGAGGGATGGCCATGTGCCTTAAACACAAGGTAGTCCCCATTCAATTGAAGGACTAATTCACCTCTGTTGACATCTATCACAGCTCCTGCTGTGGCTAGAAAAGGTCTTCCAAGGATGATGCAATCATCCTCTTCCTTCCTAGTGTCTAAGATTATGAAATCAGCAGGGATGTAAAGGCCTTCAACCTTTACTAACACGTCCTCTACTATTCCATAAGCTTGTCTCAATGACTTGTCTGCCAATTGTAATGAGAACAAGGCAGGTTGTACCTCAATGATCCCCAGCTTCTCCATTACAGAAAGTGGCATAAGATTTATCCCTGACCCCAGATCACACAGAGCTTTTGCAAAGGTCATGGTGCCTATGGTACAAGGTATTAAGAATTTGCCAGGATCTTGTTTCTTTTGAGGTAGAATTTTCTGAATCCAAGTATCCAGTTCATTAATGAGCAAGGGAGGTTCACTTTCCCAAGTCTCATTACCAAATAACTTGGCGTTCAGCTTTATGATAGCTCCTAAATATTGAGCAACTTGCTCTCCAGTCACATCTTCATCCTCTTCAGAGGAAGAATAGTCTTCAGAGCTCATGAATGGAAGAAGGAGATTTAATGGAATCTCTATGGTCTCTATATGAGCCTCAGATTCTTTTGGATCCTTAATAGGAAACTCCTTCTTGCTTGAGGGACGTCCCAGGAGGTCTTTCTCACTAGGATTTTCGTCCTCCTCCTCCCTGGTGCATTCGGCCACATTGATTACATCAATAGCCTTGCACTCTCCTTTTGGATTCTCTTCTGTATTGCTTGGGAGAATACTGGGAGGAGTTTCAATGACTTTCTTACTCAGCTGGCCCACCTGTGCTTCCAGATTTCTAATGGAGGATCTTGTTTCACTCATGAAACTGAAAGTGGCCTTTGACAGATCAGAGACTACATTGGCTAAATTAGAAGTGTTTTGTTCAGAATTCTCTGTCTGTTGCTGAGAAGATGATGGATATGGCTTGCTATTGCCCAGCCTATTACGTCCACCATTGTTAAAGCCTTGTTGAGGCTTTTGTTGATCATTCCATGAGAAATTTGGATGATTTCTCTATGATGGGTTATAGGTGTTTTCATAAGGTTCACCCATGTAATTAACCTCTGCCATGGCAGGGTTCTCAGGATCATAAGCTTCTTCAGAAGCTGCCTCTCTAGTACTGTTGGATGCATGTTGCCATCCATTCAGATTTTGAGAGATCATGTTGACCTGTTGAGTCAACACTTTGTTCTGAGCCAATATGGCATTCAGAGTATCAATTTCAAGAACTCCTTTCTTTTGAGTTATCCCATTATTCACGGAATTCCTCTCAGAAGTGTACATGAATTGGTTGTTTGCAACCATATCAATGAGTTCTTGAGCTTCTTCAGGCGTTTTCTTCAGGTGAATAGATCCACCTGTAGAATGGTCCAATGACATTTTCGAAAATTCAGAGAGACCATAATAGAATATATCTAATATGGTCCATTCTGAAAACATGTCAGATGGAGATCTTTTGGTCAGTTGCTTGTATCTTTCTCAAGCTTTATAGAGGGATTCACCATCTTTTTGTTTGAAGGTTTGAACATCCACTCTCAGCTTGCTCAGCTTTTGAGGAGGAAAGAATTTATCCAAGAAGGCAGTGACCAGCTTATCCCAGGAGTCCAGGCTATCCTTGGGTTGTGAATCCAACCATATTCTAGCTCTGTCTCTTACAGCAAAAGGGAAAAGCATGAGTCTGTAGACTTTAGGATCAACTCCATTCGTCTTTACAGTCTCACAGATCTGCAAGAACTCAGTTAAAAACTGATAAGGATCTTCAGATGGAAGTCCATAAAACTTGCAGTTTTGTTGCATTAAGGCAACTAGCTGAGGTTTCAGCTCAAAGTTATTGGCTCCAATGGCAGGAATGGAGATGCTTCTTCCATCAAACTTGGACGTTGGCTTGTGAAGTCACCAAGCATTCTCCTTGCATTATTATTATTTTCGGCTGCCATCTCCTTCTCTTGTTCGAAAATTTCTGAAAGGTTGTTTCTGGATTGTTGTAACTTAGCTTCTCTTAATTTTCTCTTCAGGGTCCTTTCAGGTTCTGGATCAATTTCAACAAGAGTGCCTTTATCCTTGTTCCTGCTCATATGAAAGAGAAGAAAATAAGAAAATAAGAGGAATCCTCTATGTCACAGTATAGAGATTCTTTTATGTTAGTAGAAAAAGAAGGGAGTAGAAGAATGAAGAAGAATTCGGATTTTTTAGATGAAGAGAGTTGAAGAGAAATGTTAGTAATTAAATAATTAAATAGAAGAAGAAAAGAGAAGGGAAATTTCGAAAATAATTTTGAAAAAGAGGTTAGTAATTTTCGAAAATTAAAGATAAAATTAAAATTAAAATTAAAATTTGAAACAATTAATTAATTAAAAAGAATTTTTGAAAAAGGGGTAAGATATTTTCGAAAATTAGAGAGGAAAAAGTAGTTAGGTGGTTTTGAAAAAGATAAGAAACAAACAAAAAGTTAGTTAGTTGATTGAAAAAGATATTGAAATTAAATTTTAAAAAGATAAGAAGAAAAGAAGTTAGATAAGATATTTTGAAATCAAATTTTGAAAAATATAAAATTTTGAAAAGGATAAGATAAAAAGATAAGATAAAAGTTTTAAGAAAAAGATATTTTGAAAAAGATTTAATTTTTAAAATGACTTAACTAACAAGAAACTACAAGATAAGATTCTAGAATTTAAAGATTGAACCTTTCTTAACAAGAAAGTAACAAACTTCAAATTTTTGAACCAATCACATTAATTGTTAGCTAATTTTCGAAAATTAGATATAAAAGATGAGAAAAAGATTTTTGAAAAAGTAATTTTTAAAAATTTCGAAAATAAGAAAAAAAATGGAAAAGATATGATTTTTAAAAAAGATTTTGAAAAGATAAGATTTTTAAAATTGAAATTTTGACTTGACTTGTAAGAAACAACTAATTTTAAAATTTTTTTTTTGACCAAGTCAACCCAAAATTTCGAAAATCTGGAGGGAAATAAGGAAAAGATATTTTTTTTTTATTTTTGAATTTTTAATTATGAGAGAGAAAAACAACAAAAATGCTCAATGCATGAAATTTTTAGATCAAAACAATGAATGCATGCAAGAATGCTATGAATGTCAAGATGAACACCAAGAACACTTTGAAGATCATGATGAACATCAAGAACATAATTTTTGAAAAATTTTTGATGCAAAGAAAACTTGCAAGACACTAAACTTAAAAATTTTTAATGCTTGGAAAATATGAATGCAAAGATGCACATGAAAAACAACAAACATACAAAACAAGAAATCATCAAGATCAAACAAGAAGACTTGTCAAGAACAACTTGAAGATCATGAAGAACACTATGAATGCATGGATTTTCGAAAAAATGCAAGAAAAATTTTTAAAAGCATGCAATTGACACCAAACTTAAAGATTGACTCAAGACTCAAACAAGAACACAAAATATTTTTGATTTTTATGATTTTATGATTTTTTTGGATTTTTATTAAATTTTTTTTCGAAAATATATTTTAGAAAAACGAAAAAGAAAAGAAAAATTTTGAAAAAGATTTTTGAAAAGAAAATTACCTAATCTGAGCAACAAGATGAACCGTCAGTTGTCCATACTCGAACAATCCCCGGCAACGGCGCCAAAAACTTGGTGGATGAAATTGTGATCCATATTCTTTGTATTTGTATGAAATCATTATTATGGCACCAGTTGAATTCACAACTCCGTTCAACTAACCAGCAAGTGTACTGGGTCGTCCAAGTAATAAACCTTACGAGAGTAAGGGTCGATCCCACAGAGATTGTTGGTATGAAGCAAGCTATGGTCACCTTGTAAATCTCAGTTAGGCAGACTAAATTGGTTTATGGTTTCAAAAATTAATAATAAAAAGAAAATAAAAAGGGATAGAAATACTTATGTAAATCAATAGTGGGAATTTCAGATAGGTGTATGGAGATGCTGTGTTCCTCTTGAAACTCTACTTCACTACTCACTCTTCCTTCAATCCTTCTTACTCCTTTCCATGGCAAGCTGTATGTAGGGCATCACCATCATCAATGGCTACTTTCAATCCTCTAGGGAAAATGGTCTTATGCGCTGTCACTGCACGGCTAATCGTCTGGAGGCATCACCCTTGGTTGATAGCTACATCCCATCCTCTCAGTGAAAATGGTCCAAATGCTCTGTCACAGCACGACTAATCATCTGTCGGTTCTCAATCAGGTTGGAATAGAATCCATTGATTCTTTTGCGTTTGTCACTAATGCCCAGCCTTCAGGAGTTTGAAGCTCGTCACAGTCATTCAATACCGGAATCCTACTCGGAATACCACAGACAATGTTAGACTTTCCGGATTCCCAGGATCCTACTCGGAATACCACAGACAAGGTTAGACTTTCCGGATCCTCATGAATGCCGCCATCTATCTAGCTTATACCACGAAGATTCTGTTGGGGAATCTAAGAGATATGCGTCCGGCCTAAGGTAGAACGGAAGTGGTTGTCAATCACGCGCGTTCATAAGTGAGAATGATGATGAGTATCACGGATCATCACATTCATCAAAGTGTTGTGCAATGTATATCTTGGAATAAGAATAAGAGAGAATTGAATGAAAAGTCATAGTAATTGTATTGAAACTTTGAGGTACAGCAGAGCTCCACACCCTTAATCTATGGTGTGCAGAAACTCCACCGTTGAAAATACATAAGTAAAAGGTTCAGGCATGGCCGAATGGCCAGCCCCCTGAGTAATCAAGAGACCGAATAATCAAAGGCTAAACAGTCAAGAGATTAAACTGTCAAAAGATGTCTTATACAATAGTAACTTATCCTATTTATACTAGACTAGCTACTAGGGTTTACATGAGTAAGTAATTGATGTATAAATCCACTTCCGGGGCCCACTTGGTGTATGCTTGGGCTGAGCTTGATCAATCCACGAGCTGAGGCTTCTCTTGGAGTTGAACTCCGAGTTATGACGTTTTGGGCGTTCAACTCCGGATCATGACGTTTTTCTGGCGTTTAACTCCAGACGCAGCATGAACTTGGCGTTCAACGCCAAGTTACGTCGTCAATTTCCGAATAAAGTATGGACTATATATATTTTGGAAAGCTCTGGATGTCTACTTTCCAAAGCCGTTGAGAGCGTGCCATTTGGAGTTCTGTAGCTCCAGAAAATCCATTTCGAGTGCAGGGAGGTCAGATTCCAACAGCATCAGCAGTCCTTTTGTCAGCCTTTTTCAGAGTTTTGCTCAAGTCCCTCAATTTCAGCCAGAAATTACCTGAAATCACAGAAAAACACACAAACTCATAGTAAAGTCAAGAAATGTGAATTTAACATAAAAACTAATGAAAACATCCCTAAAAGTAGCTTGAACTTACTAAAAACTACCTAAAAACAATGCCAAAAAGCGTATAAATTATCCGCTCATCAACTTGCTGAGTCAATATTTTGTTATGAGCCAATATGGCATTCAGAGTATCAATCTCAAGAACTCCTTTCTTCTGATTCGTTCCATTGTTCACAGGATTCCTTTCAGAAGTGTACATGAATTGGTTATTTGAAACCATTTCAATGAGTTCTTGAGCTTCTGCAGGCGTCTTCTTCAGATGAAGAGATCCTCCAGCAGAGCTGTCCAATGACATCTTGGACAGTTCAGACAGACCATCATAGAAGATACCTATGATGCTCCATTCAGAAAGCATGTCAGAGGGACACTTTCTGATCAATTGTTTATATCTTTTCCAAGCTTCATAGAGGGATTCACCTTCCTTCTATCTAAAGGTTTGGACTTCCACTCTAAGCTTACTCAATTTTTGAGGTGGAAAGAACTTTGCCAAGAAGGCATTGACTAGCTTTTCCCAAGAGTTCAGGCTTTCTTTAGGTTGTGAGTCCAACCATATCCTAGCTCTGTCTCTTACAGCAAAAGGGAATAGCATAAGTCTGTAGACCTCAGGGTTAACCCCATTAGTCTTGACAGTGTCACAGATTTGCAAGAACTAAGCTAAAAACTGATGAGGATCTTCCAATGGAAGTCCATGGAACTTGCAATTCTGTTGCATTAGAGAAACTAATTGAGGCTTAAGCTCAAAGTTGTTTGCTCCAATGGCAGGGATAGAGATGCTTCTCCCATAGAAGTCGGGAGTAGGTGCAGTAAAGTCACCCAACACCTTCTTGGCATTGTTGTTGTTTTCGGCTGCCATGTCTTCTTCTTGTTTGAAAATTTCTGTTAGGTCCTCTACTGAGAGTTGTGCTTTAGCTTCTGGTGCACGAAATTGTGATTCATTCTTTTCTAACTCGAAACAATCCCCGGTAATGGCTCCAAAAACTTGGTGCTCAATATCACGGTGTCTAAAATTCAATTCACAACTCCGCACAACTAACCAGCAAGTGCACTGGGTCGTCCAAGTAATACCTTACGTGAGTAAGGGTCGATCCCACGGAGATTGTTGGTATGAAGCAGCTATGGTCACCTTGTAAATCTCAGTCAGACGGATTCAAATGTATTTGGATTAGATATTTAAAAGATAAATAAAAAAGGATAGAAATACTTATGTAAATTAATGGTGGGAATTTCAGATAAGCATATGGAGATACTGTGCCCTTTCTTTTTCTACTTTTCTACTTCTTCCTTCAATCCTTCTTACTCCTTTCCATGGCAAGCTGTATGTAGGGTATCACTGTTTTCAATGGCTACATCCCATCCTCTCAGTGAAAATGGTCCAAATGCTCTGTCATAGCACGGCTAATCATCTGTCGGTTCTCAATCAGGTTGGAGTAGAATCCCTTGATTCTTTTGCGTCTGTCACTAACGCCCAGCCTTCAGGAGTTTGAAGCTCGTCACAAACATTCAATCCCAGAATCCTACTCGGAATACCACAGACAAGGTTTAGACTTTCCGGATTCTCATGAATGCCGCCATCAATTCTAGCTTATACCACGAAGATTCTGATTAAGGAATCCAAGAGATATGCGCCCGGTCTAAGGTAGAACGGAAGTGGTTGTCAGTCACACGCGTTCATAGGTGAGAATGATAATGAGTGTCATGGATCATCACATTCATCAAGTTAAAGTGCAATGAATATCTTAGAACAGGAATAAATGAAGTTTATAGGAAAATAGTAGTAATTGTATTAAAACTTGAGGTACAGCAGAGCTCCACACCCTTAATCTATGGTGTGTAGAAACTCCACCGTTGAAAATACATAAGTGAGAGGTCCAGGAATGGCCGAGAGGCCAGCCCCCATGATTTGAGAACTAATCGTCCCAAGATGTCTAATACACTAGTAAAAAGTTCTATTTATAATAAACTAGCTACTAGGGTTTACAGAAGTAAGTAATTGATGCATAAATCCACTTCCGGGGCCCACTTGGTGTATGTTTGGGCTGAGCTTGGTCTATCCACGAGCTGAGGCTTTTATTGGAGTTGAACGCCAAGTTGTAACGTGTTTTGGGCGTTCAACTCTGGGTTGTGACGTGTTTCTGGCGTTTGACTCCAGACAACAACATAGAACTGGCGTTGAGCGCCAGTTTACGTCGTCAATTCCCGAATAAAGTATAGACTATTATATATTGCTGAAAAGCTCTGGATGTCTACTTTCCAACGCCATTGAGAGCGCGCCATTTAAAGTTCTTTAGCTCCAGAAAATCTATTTCGAGTGCAGGGAGGTCAGATTCCAACAGCATCAGCAGTCCTTTGTCAGCCTCCTATCAGAGTTTTGCTCAAGTCCCTCAATTTCAGCCAGAAATTACCTGAAATCACAGGAAAACACACAAACACATAGTAAAGTCCAGAAATGTGAATTTAACATAAAAACTAATGAAAACATCCCTAAAAGTAGCTTGAACTTACTAAAAACTACCTAAAAACAATGCCAAAAAGCGTATAAATTATCCGCTCATCAGCTTCTCTTAGCTTTCGCTTCAAGGTCCTTTCAGGTTTAGGGTTAGCCTCAACAAGAATGCTTTTGTCTTTGCTCCTGCTCATATGAAAGAGAAGAGATCAAGAAAATATGGAATCCTCTATGTCACAGTATAGAGATTCCTTGAGGTGTCAGAGGAAAAGAAAAATAGAAGGAAAAGGTAGAAGAATTCGAACTTATCAAGAAAGATAGAGTTCGAATTGTGCATTGAGGAGGAGTGTTAGTCCATAAATAGAAGGATGTGAGAAGAGGGGAAGAACTTTTCGAAAATAAATTAAAAACATTTTAAAAATATTTTGAAAAATTGAAGAATGATTTTCAAAAAATATGATTGGGAAAGAAATAAAGTGATTTTTGAAAAAGATTTTGAAATTAGAAATAAAAAAGATATGATTGAAAACTATTTTGAAAAAGATGTGATTAAGAAGATATGATTGAAAAGTTATGGTTTTTTAAAAAAGATGTGATTGAGAAGATATGATTTGAAAAACAATTTAAAAAGATTTGATTTTAAAAATTAATAACCTGCCTAACAAGAAAGATATGATTCAGACATTAAACCTGTTCCGGGGGTTACCTGAAACGTGTAGCTCGGTCGTCTGGAGATGCCCGAGGTGGGGGTCAGGGACCCGAGTTTGATGTGTTGGCGGCTGGTGGTTGTACCTGCAATGACACTCCGATGCTTAAGTTAGCATGGGTCCAAGCAGATATGTGTAGAATGTGGAATGTGTGTCATACCTGGGTGCTCCAGTGTATTTATAGTAGTTGGTCGTGATCTTCCCTGGATAGATATTATCTTATCTTATCTTTTGGAGTTTTACCTCTATCTTTGCGGAACTGCCTTTCCTAGGCTTTTTCGGCCTTTAGGTTTTGGGCTTCGTTCCTTTTGATGGGCCTTCTTTAGCTTTATTTGTCCGAGGTCCGACCTTAGGCGTGGCCTTGGGACGAGGTCGGACCTTTCATGGATTTTGCCGAGTTGGAGGAGCTCGGTCAGGGTATGAACAGTGCCCTGCCCGAGTTCGTCCTTTTTGGGAGGTCGAGCTCGGGCATAGTTTTTCAAAATTCAAAAATGGCCGTTCCTGCATTTATTGCATTTTACCGTTTCTCCTCGATTTCCGTTCGGGCTCTGTGAAGGCATTATTTATTTGCTCCCTTCCTTTTTCTTCGTTTATTCTGTTCCTTCCTGTTTTTCTAAGTTTTTGCCATCTCTTTTTTGAGCACCGCTTCTTCTTCTCTTTGTTCTTCTTCCCCGAATCTTTCCGTGCGTCTTTCCGGGGTTTCCTCTGTGCTGCCGTTTCGTTCTCTTGCTTCGGAGCTCGTCGTCTTCTTTTCTTCCTTCCAGGTTTGTTCCCGTCTTTTCTTTGCGCACGTATGCTTTCTGTTCTTTTGTGTGGCTCTTTGTCTGTTTCTTTTCTTCTTTATGCCTGGGTTGCCCCAAAAAGAGGCGCCGCCATTGCTTGTTTGCATATGGGGGGGCTCTTTTTGTTTTTTCTGGTACTTTGTTCCGGGTTGCCGCGTTTTCTTTGTTGGGTTTTTGTTCCTGCTTGGCTGAACGGGTTTTTCGCTGTCTGCTTTATGTGATTTTTGCTTGCTTTTGTATTTCTTCTTTGTAGGTAAGAGTTTTATGTCTCGAAAGGTTCTTCAGGCGATGTCGACCAAGATTCCAAGTGGTCTTGGTTGGGTAGACCCTTCCTCTAAAGGTCCCTTCTGTGGTAGATTCTGAATATTTGGCTAGGTTCGTAGGCACTGTAGCATATGTGAGAATAGAGAGTCTGAGAGGGATTATGAACTAGTAGCCCGGATTCCGAGGAGAGAGTTTGTTTTCCGCCTTTAGATGGTTCCGAGAAGCTCTTCTTTATGCTTATGATTGTTTTTCTCTAAGCTGAGTGTCCGACTTCCTTTTACCGACCTGGAGTCCGAGGTGTTGTGGTCATGTAACCTTGCCCCTACGCAGCTCCATCAAATTCTTGGGCATTTTTAAAGCTGTTTCAGCTTTTGTGTCAGTTTTTGGGCGTCGCTCCCTCTATTTCTCTTTTTTCCTATTTGTTTGTGTTGACGAAGCCGGGGTCGGGTGGAGGGAAGGTGTCTTGGGTCTCTTTTAGAGCTAACCAGGGAAGGAAGTTTTGTACCCTTTATGATGAGTCCTTTCATGATTTCAAGAACTTTTATTTCAAGGTCCGGGCTACTGGAGACGTCCGACCTTTCTTTCTGGATGAGAGTGGGGAGCCCTTTTCCTCTTTGTTGTCTGGAGAATGTAGTGTCTGCTAAGTATACTTTTGAGAGTCTAGATGAGGTTGAGCAGGCTTTTGTGGGGTGGTGAGCAGTTTATGGGGTCGGGCACCTCACTTGGATACGAAGAAAATGTTGGGGGATCCAAGCCTTCTCCGTTCCGAGTTAGGTAGTTTCCCGACCTCTCCGAGATTCTTCTTTTCAATATTGTTTTGCTTGTTTTTGGTTGAATTTCTGTTGTGGTAATCCTTTTCTTTATATTTCTGCAGAGATGTCTTCTCAGGCGGATTCCATGAAGTTCTTCGTCGGACGAAGAAGTCTGTGGCTGCTCGAAATATCGAGGCTGAGGCTTCTGCTCGATCTTCTCGCAGAAGACTACCGTGGGTGTTCAGACTCGGTCGAAGACTATTCCGACTCCCCAGTTCCGAGCTATAAATCAAGACCCTCCGACCTCCGGGCCTGCTACCTCTTCTCCACCCCGTTCTCGGGTCCTCCTCCCAAGAAGCAGAAGACCTCTCAAGAGCTAGCGGGTTTTAACGATAAGATTTCGATGCACGATACAGATTTCCTCTACTGATGACGTGTCTATGGAGCATTTCAGTATATGGCGCGGAGTTGTGTTCGGATGGCCAGTCTTCATGCTGCTATTGCCCGGGAGTTCAAGAAATCCCCCATTGGCGCGACCAGCTCCCGACTTGAGAAGGCTCAGTCGAGTTCGAGAAGATTAGTGAGCTGAAGGCTGCTAGGATTACGGAGCTGGAGGCCTCTTTGGAGAAGGAGAAAGCTAAAGCTACCGCGGCTGTGGCGGCAGCGAAAGCGTCCGAGGAGATGGCGAAGGTGGCGACGGAGAATTATACTCGGATATATGCCGAGCTTGTGGAGACAAGGGAGAAGTTGCAATCTGCTCAGGATGATTTTTACGAGCTGGAAGGCCATGTGGCTAAGGGTATGGATGCTATGTTCGAGAATTTGAAGGCTCAGGTCCGGGTTCTTGCTCCTGACCTGGATCTGAGCTTATTTAGCACGGATAACGTTGTTGTGGAGGGAAAGATTGTTCCTGCTCCCAATGAGGATGAGGTTCCGGTGTCCGATCCCAAGGTTCCGGTGTCCTACCTTAAGGTTCCGGTTGCGGACCCGACTTCACCTTTGGTCGGGGATGGATCTGGTGTGGAGGTTTCAAGCCGGGATGACGGTGCCGTTGATGCAGTCCCGATTTCTATGTTTCCTCCGCAGTCTTCTGTTGATGCGGAGTCCGGAAAGGACCTTGATCCTCTGTAATCTTTTATTTTTGGTTTTTTGCCCGGCCTGTGGGCTCTTTTGCTTTCGGATGGTTTCTGTGAACGCTTTGGTTACCTTTTTTGCTTTTAGCTACTTGTAGTAACTTTTAGCTTTATGGTGTTTTATTCGCGTTTTGACTTTTTGTTCCGCTTTTATGCTTTTTTAGTTGTTTTTTGGATAACAACTTTTTTAGCTAGCGCTTTGAAACTTTGTTTTGCCTCTTCCTTTGATTTCGTTTTTTCGCTTGTACTTTTTAGTTGTTTTTGCATAGCAACTTTTTAGCAAGCGTTTTCGAAATCTTGGCTTTGCCTCTTCCTTTGATTTCGTTTTTTCGCTTGTACTTTTTAGTTGTTTTTGCATAGCAACTTTTTAGCAAGCGTTTTCGAAATCTTGGCTTTGCCTCTTCCTTTGATTTCGTTTTTTCGCTTGTACTTTTTAGTTGTTTTTGCATAGCAACTTTTTAGCAAGCGTTTTCGAAATCTTGGCTTTGCCTCGTCCTTTGATTTCGTTTTTTTCGCTTGTACTTTTTAGTTGTTCTTGTATAGCAACTTTTAGTAAGCGTTTTCGAAATCTTGGCTTTTGCCGCTTTAAGGCTTCTGTCTTGGATCCGGGTTTTTCCTCGGACCTCGGGTGTTCGAGTACTGCCCTTTGTTGGGTCCGACCTTGTCGTTGGTCGGCCTTTTAAGTTATTTTTGTAATCTCTTTTTATTTGGCAATTTGAACCTTTTCAGAGTTACTTTATAACTTCTCACATTAATTTGAACCTCGTCGCTTTATCTTTGCCGACCTTGTGCGGTCTTTTTGGCAAATGATTTTTTGCGTTTTGCCGAGCATAAATTAATGCGCCTTGGCGGGGTACTTTGATTTGTTTCATCATGAGGAAGAAGAAAAGAAAATAGAGAAATTTGATTAGTATAAAAAAAAAAGAATATTTACAGAGTGTTTTACCCTTGACTAGGTCGGGTGCCTTACTTGACCGGGTGTCTCATTAAAAAACCCTTGTAGGGAAAAAGAGTACACCTCGGGTCAAATTTTTCTAGCTGTAGTACCGTCTTAGATTACAGGCGTGCCAGGCTCTGGGCAGCTCATTGCCTTCTAGGTCGGATATCTTGTAATAGCCTGTTCCTAAGACTTCTGTTACTTTGTAGGGTCCTTTCCAATTTGCAGCCAGCTTTCCTTCTCCCGATTTTTGTGTTCCGATGTCATTTCGGATTAGAATTAGGTCGTGAGTGGAGAAGCTTCGTTTATTACTTTCTGATTGTATCTGAGGGCCGTTCGCCGTTTTAAGGCTTCTTCTCGGATCCGGGCTCTTTCTCGGACCTCGGGGAGGAAGTCGAGTTCTTCCTTTTGTGCCTGCGGGTTACCTTCTTCGTTGTAGAAGATGACTCTGGGTGATCCTTCATCTACTTCGATAGGAATCATTGCCTCCATCCCGTAAGCTAGTCGAAACGGCGATTCTCCGTTGTAGAGTGTGGAGTTGTCCGATATGCCCATAGCACCTGGGGGAGCTCTTCGGCCCATGCCCCTTTGGCCTCTTGGAGTCTCCGTTTTAACCCGGCTAAGATGACTTATTTGCAGCCTCTGCTTGTCCATTGGCTTGTGGGTGCTCGACTGAGGTGAATTGCTGTTTGATTTTTAGTTCGGCCACCAAGTTCTGAAAACTTGTGTCCGTGAACTGTGTTCCATTGTCTGTTGTGATGGAGTAGGGGACTCCGAACCTTGTGACAATATTTTGTACAGGAATTTGCGACTTTCTGAGCCGTAATGGTGGCTAAGGGTTCAGCTTCGATCCACTTTGTGAAGTAGTCGACCCTACTATGAGGATTTGACTTGCCCCGGTCCTTGGGGAAACGGGCCGAGTAGGTCAAGTCCCCATTTTGCGAAGGGCCATGGTGCGGTGATGCTGATAAGGTCTTCGGGTGGTGCCTTGTGAAAATTGGCGTGTTTTTGGCAGGGGGGCATATTTTCACAAATTCCGTTGCGTCTCTTTGCAAGGTCGGCCAGTAGAATCCGGCTCGGACTACTTTTTGGATAATGCCCGAGCTCCGAGATGGTTCCACACATGCCTCCGTGGATTTCTTCGAGGACGCCCTTTGTTTCTGAGGTCGGGACGCACCTAAGGAGGGGGTTTGCGAATCCTCTTCTGTATAATACGTCGTGAATTAGTGTATAATTCTGAGCGTCTTTCGTGAGTCTTTTAGCTTCTTTTCTTTCGGCGGGGAGAGTTCCCGACTTCAGGTAGCTGAGTATGGGGGTCATCCATCCTTGCTGTTGGTCGGATATATTTAGCGTTTCTTCCTCTCTTGCCACGGAGGGAGATTGTAAGGTTTCCTGGAGGAGACTTCTGTTGTTACCTCCGGGCTTGGTGCTGGCGAGCTTTGAGAGGGCGTCTGCTCGGGCGTTTTGTTCCCGAGGTATGTG
Source organism: Arachis stenosperma (assembly GCF_014773155.1). Classification (NCBI taxonomy): domain Eukaryota; kingdom Viridiplantae; phylum Streptophyta; class Magnoliopsida; order Fabales; family Fabaceae; genus Arachis; species Arachis stenosperma. The sequence continues at coordinate 107,850,943 of NC_080382.1, forward strand.
CTGGATCTGTATCTCTGGAAAGTGGCGTAATTGTGCCTGTGTTTGGTCCAGGTATTTTTTCATAGTTGGGTCTTTGGCCTGGTAGCTTCCATTCACTTGTGATGTGATGACCTGGGAGTCGCTGAAGATCGTGATTTTCTGGGCTCCGACCTCTTCGGCTAGCTTTAGACCTGCTAGTAGGGCCTCGTATTCGGCTTGGTTGTTCGAGGCCTGAAACTCGAATTTTAGGGATAATTCTATCTGCGTTCCTTGGTCGCTTTCGAGTATAACCCCGGCTCCGCTTCCAGTTTTGTTTGAGGACCCGTCGACATATAGGTTCCATGAGAGTGGGGTTCCAGGGGTCTCAGTGTATTCTGCGATGAAGTCGGCTAGATACTGAGATTTTATGGCAGTCCGGGCTTCATAGTGGAGGTTAAACTCGGACAGTTCCACCGCCCATTGCAGTATTCGTCCTGCCAGGTCTGTCTTTTGGAGGATGTGTCTCATGGGTTGGTTTGTCCGGACTTTGATGGTGTGGGCTTGAAAGTAGGGACGGAGCCTCCGAGCTGTGAATACTAGGGCGTAGGCGAATTTTTCTATCTTCTGGTAGTTTAATTCGGCCCCTTGTAGTGCCTTGCTTACAAAGTATATGGGGTGTTGTCCTTGGTCATTTTCTCGTATTAATGCTGAAGCGACTGCTCGATGTCCGACCGAGAGGTATAGTACGAGTTCTTCTCCTTTTAGAGGTCGGGTTAGGATTGGTGGCTGCCTGAGGAATTCCTTGAATTCTTGAAAGGCTTTTTCACACTCCGGGGTCCATGAGAAAGGTTTCCCTTTCTTTAGGAGTGAGTAGAGAGGTAGTGACTTTATTGCTGATCCTGCCAAGAATCTTGATAGGGCGGCTAGCCTTCCATTCAGTTGTTGTACTTCTTTGACGCACGTCGGGCTCTTCATATTGAGTATCGCTTGGCATTTGTCCGGGTTCGCTTCGATGCCCCTTTGAGTCAACATGAAGCCCAAGAACTTTCCAGCTTCTGCGGCGAAGGTGCACTTTGTCGGGTTAAGTCTCATGTTGTGTTTTCTGAGGGTGCCGAAGACGCTGGTGAGGTCGGTCAGCAAGTTTCTGTCTTCTTGTGTTTTTACTAGCATGTCGTCGACGTACACCTCTAGCTGTAGCCCGATGTGCTCTGAGAACACTTTGTTCATTAGCCTCTGGTAGGTTGCCCCTGCGTTCTTCAGTCCGAAGGGCATTACTACGTAGCAGTAGTTTGCCCTTGGGGTTATGAACGAGGTCTTTTCTTGGTCGGGTCCGTACATCGGGATTTGATTGTACCCTGAGTATGCGTCCATGAAGGAGAGATATCTGTAACCTGAGGCTGCGTCTACTAAGGCGTCGATGTTTGGTAGTGGATATGGGTCTTTGGGGCAGGCTTTGTTGAGGTCTGTGTAATCGACGCACATCCTCCATTTTCCGTTGGGCTTTTTTACCAGGACCACGTTTGCGAGCCATAGGGGGTACTTTACTTCCCTAATGAACCCTGCATCTAGTAGTGCTTGTACTTGTTCTTCTATTGCTTGCATGCGCTCGGGTCCGAGCTTCCGACGTCTTTGTTGGACAGGTCGGGATCCCGGGTAAACTGATAGTTTATGGCACATCAGGTCAGGGCTTATGCCTGGCATGTCGGAGGCTTTCCAGGCGAAGAGGTCGGAATTCTCCTTTAAGAGGTTTATGAGTTCCTCTTTTAGGCCCGTTTTGAGGTTTGCTCCTATGTTTGTTATTTTTTCAGGTGTGTTCCCAATCTGGACTTTTTCGGTTTCTCCCTCTGGTTGTGGCCGAAGATCTTCTCGGGCTTGAACTCGTCCGAGTTCTATTGTGTTGACCTCCTTCCCTTTTAGGCTCAGGCTTTCGTTGTAGCATCGCCGCGCTAATTTTTGGTCGCCTTTTAGGGTAGCGATTCCCTTTGCAGTAGGGAATTTCATACAGAGGTGTGGGGTCGAGACTATGGCTGCCAGTCTGTTTAGGGTTGGTCGCCCAATGAGGGCATTGTATGCTGAAGTGACGTCGACTATAATGTAGTCGATGCTTAATGTTTTGGATTGCTCGCCTCTTCCAAAGGTAGTGTGTAGCGAGATGTATCCTAAGGGATGGATCGGGGTGTCCCCTAGCCCAAATAAGTCGGTGGGGTAGGCCTTTAGCTCTTTCTCTTCAAGTCCGAGCTTGTCGAAGGCCGCTTTGAACAGGATATCTGCTGAGCTTCCCTGGTCAATCAGGGTTCGATGTAAGTTGGCGTTTGCTAGGATAATGGTGATTACCATTGGATCGTCGCGCCCGGGTATTATCCCTTGAGCATCTTCTCGGGTAAATGAGATAGTAGGTAATTCGGGCAGGGGGCTGTCCTCTCGGACGTGATAGACTTCTTTGAGGTGTCTTTTTCGCGAGGATCTGGATGTTCCTCCGCCTGCAAAACCTCCATTTATCATGTGAACGTGTCTTTCAGGGGTTCGCAGGGTTGGTTCGGCCCGATCTTCGTTATCTCCCCGCCTCCTCTTCCTGGTCTCTTCTCCTTTCTCTGCTATGTATCTGTCGAGTTTTCCTTCTCTGGCCAGCTTTTCTATAACGTTTTTTAGGTCGTAGCAGTCGTTAGTAGAATGACCGTAGAGCTTGTGATATTCACAGTATTCGGACCGATCTCTCCCTGCTCTCTTGTGTTTTAGAGGTCGGGGCGGTGGAATTTTTTCGGTGTGGCATACTTCTCTGTAGACGTCTACCAGGGAGACTCGGAGGGGGGTGTAGTTGTGGTACTTCCGTGGCTTGTCCGAGTTGGGTTCTTCTTTCTTCTTCTGTTCCCGATCTCGATCTCGGAGTGGGTAGGTTGATTCCTTCCTAGAAGAGTCTCTTAACTGGGAGGTTTCCTCCATGTTGATGTATTTTCTGCTCGCTCCTGCACCTCGTATAGGGAGGTCGGGTATCGTTTGGATAGGGATTGGCTAAACGGTCCTTCTTTTAGGCCGTTTGCTAGTCCCATGATGGCTGCTTCAGTGGGCAAGTGTTGTATGTCCAGGCAGGCTTTGTTGAATCGCTCCATGTATTCTCGGAGAGTTTCTTGGTTACCTTGCTTGATCCCGAGTAGACTGGGGGCACGTTTTGTCTTGTCCTTTTGAATAGAGAACCTTGTTAGGAATTTTTTGGTTAGGTCTTCGAAGCTGGTGATTGATCTTGGTGGCAGGCTGTCGAACCACTTCATGGCTGACTTAGTGAGAGTGGTGGGGAAGGCTTTGCACCGAATCGCGTCGGAGGCGTCGACTAGGTACATTCTGCTTCTGAAGTTGCTGAGGTGGTGACTTGGGTCGGTGGTGCCATCGTAGAGATCCATGTCGGGTGGTTTGAAGTTTCGCGGTACTTTCTCCTTCATGATCTCTCGCGTGAAGGGATCATGGTTGCCTTCGGGGGTGGTGCCGCGTTCTGTTCGGTCTTTTAGGTTGGCCTCTATTTTCCGCAGTTTTTCTTCTAATTCTCTGCGCTTGCGAGCCTCCCTTCTCAGATCTTGTTCAGTTTCTTTTTGCTTTTTTATGTCCTCTTCGAGTTGTTTCAGTCGGTTTTGTTGTGCCCAGACTGCTTCTAGAATTTTCGAGTTCTTTTCTTTTTCGGGATTTTGTGGATCTTTGTTTGGGAGTGATGTCTTTGGGCGATTCTGTTTGTTTCCTCCTGGAGTGCGTGGTGATAGAGGGCTGTCCGGTCGTTCTCCGGTGTCAACTTCCTCCTCTTGTTCTGATGCAGCGTGGTCATTGTTGAGAGGGTCGTCCGCCATGGTAAAGGGATGACTTCCAGGTCCCCGGCAACGGCGCCAATGTTTCGGGGGTTACCTGAAACGTGTAGCTCGGTCGTCTAGAGATGCCCGAGGTGGGGGTCAGGGACCCGAGTTTGATGTGTTGGCGGCTGGTGGTTGTACCTGCAATGACACTCCGATGCTTAAGTTAGCATGGGTCCAAGCAGATATGTGTAGAATGTGGAATGTGTGTCATACCTGGGTGCTCCAGTGTATTTATAGTAGTTGGTCGTGATCTTCCCTGGATAAGATATTCTTATCTTATCTTATCTTTTGGGAGTTTTTACCTCTATCTTTGCGGAACCGCCTTTCCTAGGCTTTTTCGGCCTTTAGGTTTTGGGCTTCGTTCCTTTTGATGGGCCTTCTTTAGCTTTATTTGTCCGAGGTCCGACCTTAGGCGTGGGCCTTGGGACGAGGTCGGACCTTTCATGGATTTTGCCGAGTTGGAGGAGCTCGGTCAGGGTATGAACAAAACCTTTCTCAACAGAAAAGGCAACATACTTGAAATGTTGAATCAAATCATTAACTGTTAGCAAGTATTTTTGAAAATGGAAAGAAATTGATTTTGAAAACATATGATTGAAAGATATGATTTGAAAAAGATTTGATTTTGAAAAATTTTGAAAACTTGAAAAAAATTTGAATTAAAAACAAAATCTTCCCTCTTGTGCCATCCTGGCGTTAAACGCCCAAAACTCACCCCTTTTGGGCGTTAAATGCCCAGCCAGGCACCCTGGCTGGCGTTTAAATGCCAGTTTTCCTTCCTCACTGGGCGTTTTGAACGCCCAGCCTTTTTCTGTGTAATTCCTCTGCTGAATGTTCTGAATCTTCAATTCTCTGAATTATTGACTTGAAAAGACACAAATAAAAAATTTTTTTGAATTTTTTTTAATGATGAGGAATAATCAAAATGCAACTAAGATCAAATAAACAATGCATGCAAGACACAAAACTTAGAAGTTTGTATACTATTGACACTAACAAAATGAGAACGCATATGAGAACAACAAAACACACAAAACAAGAGAATTTAAAGATCAGAGCAAGGAAATCATCAAGAACAACTTGAAGATTAATGAAGACACATGAATGAATTCGAAAAAATGCAAGAAGAATAGAAACATGCAATTGACACCAAACTTAAAATGAGACACTAGACTCAACAAGAAACATAAAAATATTTTTGATTTTAAGATTTTATAATTTTTTTGGATTTTTCGAAAATTAAGTGGAAAAGAAAATAAAGATATCAAAATTCTTAATGAGAATTCCAGGAATCATGCAATGTTAGTCTAAAGCTTCAGTCTAAAGAAATTAGACATGGCTAGCCAAGCTTCAGCAGGACATTGCATTCAAGAGCTAAATTGATGAGAATCAATCAGCTTTGGTGATGATAAGAACATCACCTTGAAACACTAGAATTCATTCTTAAGAACTCTGAAGAAAAGATACCTAAGCTAAGCAACAAGATGAACCGTCAGTTGTCCAAACTCAAACAATTCCCGGCAACGGCGCCAAAAACTTGGTGCACGAAATTGTGATTCATTCTTTTCACAACTCAAACAGTCCCCGGTAATGGATCCAAAAACTTGGTGCTCAATACCATGGTCTAAACATAATTTCACAACTTCGCACAATTAACCAGCAAGTGCACTGGGTCGTCCAAGTAATAAACCTTACGCGAGTAAGGGTCGATCCCACGGAGATTGTTGGTATGAAGCAAGCTATGGTCATCTTGTAAATCTCAGTCAGGCAAATTCAAATGGTTATGGATGATATATGAACAAAGCATAAAATAAAGATAGAGATACTTATGTAATTCATTGGTGAGAATTTCAGATAAGCGTATGGAGATGCTTTGTCCCTTCCGTCTCTCTGCTTTTCTACTGTCTTCATCCAATCCTTCTTACTCCTTTCCATGGCAAGCTGTATGTTGGGCATCACCATTGTCAATGGCTACAGTCCCATCCTCTCAGTGAAAATGTTCAACGCGCTCTGTCACAGCACGGCTAATCATCTGTCGGTTCTCAATCAGGTTGGAATAGAATCCATTGATTCTTTTGCGTCTGTCACTAACGCCCAGCCTTCAGGAGTTTGAAGCTCGTCACAGTCATTCAATCATTGAATCCTACTCAAAATACCACAGACAAGATTTAGACCTTCCGGATTCTCTTGAATGCCGTCATCAATTCTAGCTTATACCATGAAGATTCTGATTAAGGGATCCAAGAGATAAACATTCAAGCCTTGTTTGCTTGTAGAACAGAAGTGGTTGTCAGGCACTCGTTCATAAGTAAGAATGATGATGAGTGTCACATAATCATCACATTCATCATGTTCTTCGGTGAGAATGAATATCTTAGAACAAGAATAAACCGAATTGAATAGAAGAACAATAGTAATTGCATTAATACTCGAGGCACAGCAGAGCTCCACACCTTAATCTATGGTGTGTAGAAACTCCACCGTTGAAAATACATAAGAACAAGGTCTAGGCATGGCTGAGAGGCCAGCCCCCATGATCTAAGATAGCATAAAACTACTCAAAGATAGCTACCAAGATCAGAATACAATAGTAAAAGGTCCTATATGTAGAGAACTAGTAGCTTAGGGTTTACAGAAATGAGTAAATGACATAAAAATCTACTTTCGGGCCCACTTGGTGTGTGCTTGGGCTGAGCATTGAAGCTTCTATGTGTAGAGACTTTTCTTGGAGTTAAACGCCAGCTTTGGTGCCAGTTTGGGCGTTTAACTCCCATTCTTGTGCCAGTTCCGGCGTTTTAAGCCAGAATTCTTGAGCTGACTTGGAACGCCTGTTTGGGCCATCAAATCTCGGGAAAAGTATGAATTATTATACATTTCTGGAAAGCCCAGGATGGCTACTTTCCAACGCAATTGAGAGCGCACCAATTGGACTTCTGTAGCTCCAGAAAATCCACTTCGAGTGCAGGGAGGTCAGAATCCAACAGCATCTGTAGTCCTTTTCAGCCTCTGAATCAGATTTTTGCTCAGGTCCCTCAATTTCAGCCAGAAAATACCTGAAATCACAGAAAAACACACAAACTCATAGTAAAGTCCAGAAAAGTGAATTTTAACTAAAAACTAATAAAAATATAATAAAAACTAACTCAAAAAAACTAAAAACATACTAAAAATAATGCCAAAAAGCGTATAAATTATCCGCTCATCAGTCGCTTTTTCATCTTTGCCGGTATTATAGAGATTAGGTTTTGTTCCCTGTTTGGTTGACCTTTTGATGAATTCGGTTTTCATCTGTTTTAGTCCTTTTCGTGGTCGAGTAGTGAATTTGATTTTCACTTTCTGCTGACCTTGTAGCTTTATAATCGGGTGATGAATTTTTAGCGTTTCAGATTAATGCGTCTTGAGTATTTGTAGAGAATCTAAAACTTTATTCAAAGAGAATGCAAATATATACATGTGGGTGTTTTATCCCTCTAAGTCGGGCAATTTGTAGATCTTGGCTTGGCACCTCATTAAAAAACCTTTTCAGGAAAAAGAGTGCGCCTTATCCTAAGATCTTTATTACCTCTAAATGTAGTACCTTTTCAAGTTGCAAGCGTGCCATGACCTTAGGAGCTCTCACCCTTCGAGCTCGTACAGTCTATAGTAGCCCTTTCTAAGTACCTCTATGACTCGGTAGGGTCCTTTTCAGTTTGCCGCCAGCTTTCCTTCTCTGGGTCGAGTTGTTCGGATATCATTTCGGATTAGGATGAGGTCATTCTTGGCAAAATCTCACGGTACTACCTTTTGATTGAATCTTGAAGCCATTCGACGTTTCAATGCCTCTTCTCTGATTCGAGCTCTTTCTCAAATTTTCGGAAGTAGGTCGAGTTCTTCCCTTTGAAGTTGGGAGTTGGCTTCTTCATTATAGTGAATCACTCTGGGCGATCCTTCTTCGATCTCCACTGGGATCATTGCCTCCAATCCATAAGCTAATCGGAAAGGTGATTCATTTTTGGTGGAATGTGGAGTTGTCCAATATGTCCATAGGACTTGCGGGAGCTCCTCCGCCCAGGATCCCTTTCCGTCATGTAATCTCCGTTTTAACCCGGCTAATATGACTTTTGTTAGCAGCTTCTCCTTGACCGTTGGCCTGAGGGTGTTCTACGGATGTGAATTGGTGTTTTATGTTCAGGTCGATCACCAATTTTCTGAAGCCTGCATCTGTAAATTGAGTGACATTGTCTGTGGTGATGGAGTATGGGACATCAAACCTTGTAACGATGTTTCTATATAGGAATTTTTGGCTTCTTTGAGTAGTGGCGTTAGCTAGGGGTTCCGCCTCAATCCATTTTGTGAAATAGTCTACCCCTATGATGAGAAATTTGACTTGCCCAGATCCTTGAGGGAAAGGACCGAGAAGGTCGAGTCCCTATTTTGCGAATGGCCAGGGTGAGGTTATGCTGATAAGCTCCTCTAGTGCGGCGATGTGAAAGTTGGCATGTTTCTGGCATGGTGGACATGTCTTTACGAATTTTGTTGCTTCTTTTTGTAGAGTCGGCCTATAGAATCCGGCCCAGAGTACCTTTTTGGTAAGAGCCTGTGCTCTAAGGTGGTTGCCACAGATGCCGCTGTGTACTTCTTCTAAGACTTCCTTTGTATTAGAAGTCGGCACACATTTAATAGTGTTGTTGAAATCCCTCTCTTGCATAGGGTATTGTTTATAATTGTGTAGTGTTGTGCCTCCCGTTTTAACCTCTTTGCCTCTTTCTTATCTGTGGGGAGTGTTTCTGTTTTGAGGTAGTTAATTATAGGAGTCATCCATCCTTGATCCTGACCTGTTATGGCTAGGATTTTTTCTTCTTCTGAGATTGACGAGTTTTGTAGCATTTCTTGGATGAGGCTTCTATTGTTACTCCCTGGTTTGGTGCTGGCTAGTTTTAAGAGTGCATCAGCTCGGGCGTTCTGTTCTCGGGGTGTTCCGAGGGTTACCTGAAACTGTAGGTCGATCTCGGACGAGATCTTCGGTACTGATCGGAGCTGTCGTGTCCGGCTTGTTGGACTTGGTGGAGGTGCTGATCCTTCGTTACTGGAGGGTGGTGGTACCTGCAAGGGACTCCAATACTTAAGTTAGCAAGGGTATTAAGCAGGGTTTTTAGTAGAATAAGAGTATGAGTTATACCTGGGTGCTTCAGTGTATTTATAATGATGAGGAGTGACTTTTCTGGAGATAAAATAAGTTAGTTATCCTATCTTATCTTTTATCTTTTGAGTGATGTCATCTTATCTTCAAGGGAACCGCCCTTCTACCTATAGGATTGGGCTGCCTTAGGTTTTGGGGGGCAGTTCTCCATTTGGGCTCTTTTTGGGCTTTCCTGGTGATTTGGCCGAGCTCTTTGAGAAGAGGTCGGATTTGTCCTGACCTGAAGAGGTCGGTTGACTTATCAGTAGAACATCCTGGGTCGGACAGTTCGATCCAGCGTATGAACAGTGCCCCTGCTCGAGCTCGGTCTTCTATTTGAGGACGAGTCTTCAGTTTTAGGACTTCGATCCTTTTATGGTGAAGCCGGACTCGAGCATCTTGCCGATTTCTTCCTTGTAGGGTCCTCCTTTGAATGCGGAACGTTTTCTTTTGAATTTTACTTTTGAAAACGCGCGTCTCCTTGCTTTGGGAATGCGCGAGGGTTTAATAACCTCATTAATGCTTTTGATGTTTTGTTTCATTTTGAACTTCTCACAGAAAATGGTTTTTCTTCCCTGTTTCTTTGCTGTAACTTCCTCCCTCTTTCTCGCTTTCAGTTTTTGCCTGGGACTTACGCTTTTGCATTTCTTTCTACGACGTCATTTGGTATTTTATTTGTTGCTTGAAAAGGCGATTCTGTCTCTATGTCTTTAATCTCTTCAAATTTTTCTTCTCCGTTCAGGTTGGTTCTTCTTTACTTTTTGGTAAAGCTTTGATTCTGCCTGTATGTTGGAAAACTTGAATGTACTGTTGTGCTTGTTCATCGCTGTGATGTATTTTTGTTTTTATGCATACTCCTAGTATTTCTCTTGACTGAGGCTTTTTAGGGCTTTGCATACTTTGCTGCCTTCTGATTTTGTAGCTTTTGTTGGGAGAATGTCTTTGTTTGATTCTGGGAAGGGTTGCGTCTTTGACGATTTTTCCTTGGTATATTTTTTTGCTTGATAGTTTTTTGTAGACCGAAACTGTAGCTAAGAGGTGGCTTAATCCATTTTTCTCTTCGGAGTGTTGATTGAAAGAAAGAGTCTCTTCTGTTGTGTTTGCCTTTGTAGAGAACCATGGTTTTCTTGGTGATCTTGCTCTGATTTACGCCTTCTTTGCTTGGATTCTTTCACTAGGTTGTTTTAGCTTTCTGTGGGTTTTCTTTGAGTCTTTCGTTCTGTGTTACTGCCTCCAAAGGATGCCTGATAAACCACTATTTTATGGTTTATATTGTGTTTAATTGTGTGGTTTTATCATGATCCTTACCCACTTATTCATTAATTTAGCATGCATTTATATTTCCTTCCTGAAATTATTACATGGTTGAAAACTGCTTCCTAGAGACTTTTTAATTATGAATTTTAGTTCTTCTTTATCCCATTCGATGCCGTGATCTGTGTGTTAAGTGTTTCAGGCTTTATAGGGCATGGATGAGTTGGAGATTGGAAAGGAAGCTAGCAAAAATGAAAGGAACACAAGAAATTGAGGAGATAACCAGCGAGAAGTGACGCGGCCGCATGGCTCACGCGTTCGCGCGAAAGAGGAGAAATCGCAGTGATGCGGTCGCATGGTTCACGCGACCGCGCAGAATGGAAAAGCACAAGTGACGCGGAGGCGTGGACGACGCGAATGCGTGGCAGGGAAAAACGAGAACGACGCGTCCGCATGGATGACGCGATCGCGTGACGTGCGCGATCTGCATAATCTGCAGATTCTGCTGGGGGCAATTTTGGGCCCTGTTTTGACCCAGTTCTCGGCCCAGAACAGCAGACTAGAGCCAGAGAACATGCAGAAACCAGGGAGAACAATTCATTCTACACATTTTTAGTTTTAGATCTAGTTTTACTCCTCCTCTAGGTTTTTTCTCACTACATTCATAGTTTTTAGGATTTTATTTTTCTATCACTTTTTGCATTGGGATATTGAGAAGAGTTATTACCTCATCAAGACTTCCTAATTCTAGTTCGTTTTCTTTACTTGGCTTTACTCTTCCATGTCCTTTGCTTTGTTAATTTTACCATTGGAATATTATTAGGATTTATTTAATACAATGATTATTTTTATTTTTATTTGATTATTTTGATTTTTATTTACAATGTCTTTCTTTAATTCCTTTTCATATGTTATGAATTTTACATTCACAATGAGCGAGTAGTTCCCTAACTTGATGGGGAGTTGATTGAAAGGAACCAATTGAGTTGGAAGGCTTAAAAGAAAGATTGTAATTGGGTTTATTGTTGGATTGCCCTCTAGTCACTAACACCAACCCATTTTAATTAAGTGGGTTGCAACTTGTGAACGGACATAGCATTCCAACCTGTTTGACTTTCCTTTACCTAGTAAGAGATAACTAAACAGGATAACCTTTAATTATCAATTAATCTGGAGAGTAATCCAACAACAGCGGGACTTCCAACTAATCAACTCCCAGTCAAGGCTTTTATTTACATTATTCAAATTCTCCAATTTAATTCCCTATTTACTCAACTCAAACCTTTTTGAAAACATCTGATTAATAAAATAGTACACTTTTCTGCAACTCGTTGGGAGACGACCTGGGATTCATACTCCCAGTATTTAAAATTTAAATTTATGTGACACATTTCTAAATTGATAAGTGGATTTCTGGTGAGTTAAGAGCTATACTTGCAACGTATATATTTTAATAATTTTTAATTCATCAATTTCCGCCGCATCATTTTTTGGCGCCGTTGCCGGGGAGTTGTAATAGAGTGCTAAAGTTATTAATTAGAATTTATTTATTTTCATTTTATTTTATTTTTGTCACTATGAACTGTACGTTTCTTTCGTTAAATGACGCGTTCACTTCCTGATCCAAGCTTGCCAGCATTTGACCCTGAGATTGAAAGAACTCTTTCACATATAAGGCAAGCTCGGCGTAGGCGACTCCTCTTCGAGAACGAACCTGAACCGTCATCTAAGGAAGAAACAAGCCCCCTCTCTACTAATCCAGTTCATTTATGTGCAGGTGACATGGCAGCGCCCAGAAGAGTCACTATCCAGGAGGAAGGAGCCCCTGATTTTACGCTCCAACCATTCCAGGCGTACCACCCAGCAGTAGCTGTGGATTTTGAAATAAAGTCTTCACTACTCAACTTGATGCCCAAATTTCATGGCTTACCTGCTCAAGAGCCTATTAAGCATCTTAGGAATTTTCAGACCGCTTGTTCTACTGTTAAGCGTGATGGCGCTGATGAAATCTCTATTCTATTGAAAGCCTTCCCGTTTTCTCTGGAGGGAAAGGCAAGAGAGTGGTACTACACTCAACCCGGAGCAATTGTTTCCAACTGGGATGCACTTAGGAGAGAGTTTCTGGATAAATTCTTTCCAGCTGAAGTTGCTGATAAGCTGAGGAAGGACATGTCTTTGATCGTTCAGGATGAATCTGAGACCCTCTATGAATACTTGGAACGCTTCAATACTCTTCGAGATGCATGTCCCCATCATATGATTGACAAGATAGTTTTGCTCGATTACTTTACACAGGGTTTGAAATCTCAAAATAAGACCACACTGGAAGGTGCTTGCAATGGTTCTATGAAAAAGTACAAGACTACAGACGAAGCATGGCAATTCAGAGACTTAGCTGACTCTACTAGGAATCATAGGCAGAGACAAAGTCCGTCAAGAGTTGTTGCGGAGGTATCCACTAATACAGAGACTACTGCTATAGCCCAGAGTTTATGTGAAATGACTAACTTGCTGAAGCAGATGCAACTGAATCAACAACAACCTTAGCAAGTTCATCCTTCTCCACCACAGCACAGCCAGCAGTTAGTTCCACAAAGAGTGTGCGGAATCTGTGCAGATTACAGTCACTATACCGATGAGTGTCCGCAGCTCTAACCAGAAGACAACACTGTAGCAGCCACTCATAACTTTCATGACCGCCCCAATCAAGGGTACAATCAAGGTGGCAACTATAACCAAGGATGGCAGGATAACTCTAACCAAGGCTGGAGAGACAATTCTAACCAGGGTTAGTGGGACAATTCTAACAGAGAAGGCGGAGATAATAATGGAAATCAGAGGTGGAATAACAATAACAATTTCAGGCAGCAGAATCAGACTCAGTTCTACAGAGCACCTCATTTAAGACAACCTCAAACCTCTAAGCAGACTTCTCAAACCAATTGCCCCTCTTCATCTCCTAATGATGAATGACTACAGGCCATTGATCGGAGACAACAGGCTATGGAGAATAATCTTAATGCAACTATGAATGTTTTGACTTCTACTTTGCAAACTCTTGTCTCACAGATTGGATCAATAAATAACTCCAACAACCAGTCCTCAATCTCTGGTGGACTCCCCTCTCAACCATTACCCAACCCAAAGGGTAGTATTAATGCCATCACCCTAAGGTCTGGAACCACACTGCAGGAGAGAAATCAGGAGGAGCCAAGCCCACCAAAACATGCCTCAGCTGAAGAGGTAGTAGAAATAGAAGATGTTGAAGAGGAAGAGGACATACATGACATAGCTGAGAAAGAAGAAGCTCAACCACAGGAGGAAGCACCAAAAGGCATAGACACTGCAGAAAACACCACTCCCATTCCATTTCCACAACTTGCAAGGAAGCCCAGGAAGCAGTTGGAACCTGACTCCAAAATGGTAGAAATCTTCAAAAAGGTTGAGGTAACTGTTCCCCTTTTTGATGTAATTCAACAGGAACCTAAATATGCAAAATTTCTAAAAGATTTGTGCATACATAAAGACAAAATTAATGAATTAGAAACTATTCCTTTAGGAAGCTCTATATCTGCTTTAATGGGAAATTTACCTGAAAAATGTAGTGACCCAGGTCCTTGTATAGTCAGCTGTACTATTGGTGGTGTAGTAATTTATGATTGCATGTGTGATTTAGGAGCATGTGTTAGTATAATGCCTTTATCTGTATATGATGTTTTAAGGCTCCCTCCCTTAAAAAGGTCGGCAGCTCGTTTTGTGTTAGCAGATAAAAGCATTATTACAGTGGCTGGAATTGCTGAAGATGTTTTAGTGAACATTAAAGGGCTCACATTTTCCACTGATTTCTATATCTTGGAGATGCCCCATAATGACTCGGATAAGCCATCATCAATCCTACTTGGGAGACCATTCCTGAAGACATCAAAATTCAAATTAGATGCTTTTTCAGGAACATACTCCTTTGAGATAGATGGCCGAATGGTAATCTTCAATCTGAATGGAGTCATAAACAGCCCTCCAGAAGATCGTTCTATCTTTCAATGTGATGTCATAGATGAAACTGTAGCTGAAATGCACCAGGAAGAGTTGGAAGAAAGGTATATAGGATGAGATCCAAGTGTGAGGAATTCCGAGGACAATGCAGGCACTTTACCACTACCACCAGTTCCAGATAATCCAGAGCCAGACCATAACCAGAAGTTAGAATTGAAACCTCTCCCTCCACATCTCAAATATGCTTAACTTGAAGATGAGCAGAAGTTTCCAGTTATCATTGCACAGGACCTCACTCCTGAACAGGAAGAGCAGTTACTTAATGTGCTGAGGAAGCACAAAAAAGCAATTGGGTGGAGTTTGGCAGACATAGTAGGCATTGACCCTCAAGTATGTGAGCATAGAATATTTTTAGAGGAAGGAGCAAGACCTGTCCGCCAACCCCAAAGAAGACTGAATCCCACTATTTTGGAAGTTGTCAAAAAGGAAGTGACCAGACTATTGGAAGCAGGTATCATCTATCCCATTTCAGACAGTGAATGGGTTAGCCCAGTACAAGTGGTGCCCAAGAAGTTTGGAGTCACTACAGTGAAGAATGAGCATGGAGAGCTCATAGCAACTAGAGTACAGAACGCTTGGAGAGTCTGCATTGATTACAGGCGTCTCAACCAAGCTACTCGCAAGGATCACTACCCACTTCCATTCATTGATAAAATGCTGGATCGCCTGTCAGATAAATCACATTATTGCTTTTTAGATGGTTACACAGGTTATTTCCAGATTCATATAGCTCCTGAGGATCAGGAAAAGACTACTTTTACATGTCCTTTTGGGACCTATGCTTACAAGAGAATGCCCTTTGGCTTGTGCAATGCACTAGCTACTTTCCAGAGGTGCATGATGAGTCTTTTCTCTGATCTTATTGAGGACTGTATGGAGGTTTTTATGGATGATTTTAGCGTTTATGGTGATTCTTTTAGCCTTTGCTTAGATGGATTATCTAGAGTATTAGATAGATGTGTCAATACAAACCTTGTATTAAATTTTGAAAAATGTCACTTTATGGTAAAACAATGGATTGTGCTAGGACATGTTGTATCTAATACTGGCATTTCTGTAGACCCAGCAAAGGTGAATGTTATTTCTAGTTTACCTTACCCCTCCTCTGTGAGGGAAGTCCGTTCGTTCCTTGGTCATGCAGGTTTTTACAGGAGATTTATTAAGGACTTCAGTAAGGTAGCACTTCCCTTATCCAGATTACTGCAGAAAGATATTGAGTTTGAGTTCAGTGAGGATTGCAAACAAGCGTTTGATAAGCTGAAGACCGACCTGACTCAAGCTCCAATTGTGCAAGGACCAGACTGGAGCCAGCCGTTTGAAATCATGTGCGATGCTTCCAATCATGCAGTAGGAGCAGCGCTGGCTCAGCGTGAAGGTAAGGATCCTTTTGTTATTGCTTATGCGTCTAAGACTTTAGACGCTGCCCAGTCCAATTATACTACTACTGAGAAAAAGCTTCTTGCTATTGTTTTTGCTCTGGATAAATTCCAAGCTTATTTACTTGGTACTAGAGTAGTAGTGTATTCGGACCATGCAGCTTTAAAGTATCTATTAGCTAAAAAGGAGTCCAAACCAAGGCTCATACATTGGATACTGCTATTACAAGAATTTGATTTAGAAATAAAGGATAGCAGTGGTAACCAGAATCTAGTGGCGGACCACTTGAGTCGCCTTGAGCACATTAAGGATGATTCTGCTCCTATAGATGATAATTTTCCATTGATAACCTGCAAGCAGTATCTGAGGCAGCACCTTGGTACGCACCTGTAGCTAATTATCTAGTTAGCTGCACATTTCCTCCACACTTTTCTAAGCATCAAAGGGACAAGCTGAAAAGTGAGTCTAAATATTATATATGGGATGACCCATATTTGTGGAGATGTGGCGCTGATTAGGTAATTAGACGTTGTGTGCCTCAATCAGAATTCCAATCCATTTTAGAGGCCTGTCACTCATCTGAGAGTGGAGGACATTTTGGCCCTCAAAGAACAGCTAGAAAGATCTTAGACTGTGGATTCTGGTGGCCTACTCTTTTTAGAGACGCTGCTGAGTTTTGTAAATTTTGTTCCCCATGCCAAAAATTTGGTAATGTATCCAGGAGGGATGAGATGCCTCAACAAATTATGCTTTTTTGTGAAATTTTTGATGTTTGGGGCATTGACTTCATGGGTCCGTTTCCAAATTCTAATGGTCATTTTTATATATTGTTAGCTGTGGATTACGTTTCCAAATGGGTGGAAGCAATTCCTACCCACACTGATGATGCTAACACTGTTGTTTCCTTTGTGAGAAACCATATTATTTGCCGCTTTGGATCACCACGAGCAATCGTGAGCGATCAAGGCACCCATTTTTGTAACAGGAGACTCACAGGATTAATGAAGAAACATGGGATAATTCATAAGGTTGCAACAGCATACCATCCTCAAACCAATGGGCAAGCCGAGGTGTCAAACAGAGAGATAAAGCGTATCTTGCAGAAGATAGTCAAACCTCATAGAAAAGACTGGAGCACCAGGCTACAAGATGCACTATGGGCATACAGGACAGCATATAAAACTCCCATTGGGATGAGTCCTTTCCGCTTAGTTTATGGAAAAGCTTGTCATCTCCCAGTTGAAGTAGAGCACATAGCCTTTTGGGCAGTCAAGGAGTGCAACATGGGATTTGAGGAAGCCGGAGCTGAAAGAAAGTTACAACTGCAAGAACTGGAGAGCCTTCGCCTAGAAGCTTATGAGAACTCACGAATTTACAAGGAGAAGATGAAGGCTGTACATGATCAGCACATCAAGAAAAAGGAGTTCCAGCCTGGGGATTTAGTCCTCCTTTACAAATCTCGACCGAGGCTCATGCCAGGCAAGTTGAGATCAAGATGGGAAGGTCCATACAGAGTAGAGAAGGCCGAACCATACGGAGTTTATCACCTCAACCACCCTTCAAGCTCTGAACTTATCAAAGTTAATGGACAACGTCTGAAGCTGTACCATGGCGAAAAGATACAGAAAAATAAGGAGCTTGAGATCTTCCTCTTGGAAGATCCCCACATGCCAGAAGATTGAGCTAGTAGAGCGTCCAACTTACGGACATTAAAGCAAAGTGCTAGGTGGGAGACAACCCACCATGGTATGATCGTTCTTTTCTTCTTAGTTTTTTTTTCTATTTAATAACTCTTCTCTTTCTCAGTACTTTCATGCATCTGCATTTGCATACAAAAAAAGGGGCCACGCGACGTGACCGTATCCGCGACGCGTCCGCGTCGCAAGGAGAGGTGAGAAAATAAAAAAAAACGAACAGAGAGTTTTGCTGGAGCATGGCTGGAGGCGTGCCAATGGCACAAATTGTCTCACGCGACCGCGTCACTGACGCGTCTGCATCACTGACGCGTCTGCGTCACTGACGCGTCTGCGTCACATGGGATTCCTGGCCTCCCACGCGACCGCGTGCCCCACGCGGCCGCGTGCCCTGATTTTCGACGTAAAAAGGGGTGCACAACGAAATATTGTGCAAGAGTGGTGCTGGAATGGTGCTGGACGCACCATCCCTAGCACGCGATCGCGTCGCTGACGTGCCCGCGTCATCCCTTCTGAAGCCCACTCACGCGATCGCATGCTCCACGCGATCGCGTCACCCCAAATTTGGCAAATATTTCAATTTGAACAGAGAGTTGTGCAGGGGCGAGGCTGTACTCACGCCAGAAGCATAATATGGGTCACGCAACCGCGTAACCGACGTGACCGCGTCAACTAAATTAAAGCACAATCACGCGAACGCGTGCCCCACGCGGCCGCGTCGCTTGCGCCGCACAGCTCAACCAACATAGCCAAAATATCTTATCTTTCTCTTCTCCAAATCCTAATTTTTCTTTTCCCTCCTTATTTCTTCCTTCTCCCTTCTTCCTTCTATCTCACCTTTCACTCTCTCTCTCTCTCTCTCTCTCGCCTCCATTAACAAAGTTTTATTTTCTTCTTCCCTCCTCCCTTTTTCTATCATTCTTCTTATTTTATATGTTATTTTCTTTTCTTTTCTTTTTCTTTTCATTATCCATATTTTCTTTCTTCTTCTTTCCTTTTTACATGGTGCTAGAAATTTCTTTGAGTCATCATTCCTCATTATATGCTTGTGGATTGTTGCAAATTGTTTGGCAATTATATATTATTTTCTTAAAAGGGTTGCTTGCATGTTTACTTTAATACTTTCTATGCCTTATTCACCATGCATGCTATGTGTTTGTGAAAAAGCCCGTATGGCATCATGCACTTTTCTACATTATCCTATTCTACTACTCAATGTATGTTTTTCACAAATTTCTTTTACTATTTTATTAATTAAATTTAATTGCCAATACAAACATGTTAGTTTGTTACGAAGTGATGCTTGATCTATGCTACTCATGCCCTTGCCGGCATGCCAATAATCATCTTGCATCTACTTACCCTTTCGTGCACTTGTTCTATTTCCTTTAATGATCTTTTCACATGTTGTCATGACCATGTGTTTATTTCATTCATCTTTACCGTGCACTGTTTATTACTCACTCCATCTCCTTCCTTGCTTTAATTCTTTGGATCTAACTTACTTTCTCTTCCCTTTTTCAGAATGGCCACCAAGAAAGGCAAAGAGAAAGCTACCCCTAAACCCACAGCAAGGAAAGGAACGAAGAGAGCATTAGTGGCAGAGCCTTCTTCAACTGCAGTCAAGCCCTCAACAAAAAGAATTAAACGGATTATCAAGGTTGATGAAAAGGAGCGAGCCTTCCCAGCCAAGGACACTGCACGATTCCCAAATCGCTACTGTAAGCAGATGTTCCCCATTCTGGCAGCTCGAAATTACAACAATGAACACCTTCTTATCCTTCCGCCTCGTATCGCTGAATTTGTTGAGCCACAAATTGCAAAAAGACATTGGGGATTCTTACTGCGACAGCTACGACAGGTTAATCTTTCTTGGGTTGTTGAGTTTTACTCTAACTTCCACCTGCCGACTCTGCAGTCCGTCTATTTATGCCAGAAGCTTATCCCCATTACAGAAGAAGCCATACAGCAAGCCTTAGATCTTCTACCTGCTCCAGAAGGATTGGACACCTTTCAGAAAGCCGCAACCAAGCGCCAGGCATACACTTTTGACTGGGACACTGTTCTCAGAGTTATTGCTCGCCCTGGTAGTAAATGGATCTTTGGATACCATCGTTCCCGTCCTAAGGGAATCTCAGCTTCTGCACTCACCTTGGAGGCTCACGTATGGGCACAGATTATGCCCCATTACATCTTCCCGAGCACTCATGAGTCCTCCTTCACCGCAGACATGGCCGTTCTACTATGGTGCATCCTCACAGACCAGCCTCTTAATTTACCAAGACATATCCGGCATGCTATGGAACATGTATAGATCGCGGGCAACTTACCTTTCCCCGCATTGGTCTCTGATCTTATCTCAGCAGCCGGAGTATCCTACAGAGCTGGAGACACCAAAGCCATTCTTCCACGGGATGATCAGTATGTCCCTAACGGGAAATATCTCAGGCCTCAGCTTGCCACTACCAGCCAGTCCACAGAGGATGCCACACCTCCTCCACCATCTACTAGTCAACTGCTGCATCAGATACTGGAGCGGTTGGACCAACATGAAAAGATAGCAAAGCTCCGAGAGCGCTGCAACCATCGCCGATTCAAACACCTCAGGGTGCTGCTTAGAGGAGATTGCAGAGACTCAGACACCCCGGACTCCACTTCCTTCACCAGCACAGGGAGCCATGACAGCCCCGACTGTGGAGACACTGCCACCAACCCACCCTTGTTCCTGACAGATGGCACCGAGGACGGTGCAAAGCCTTAAGTGTGGGGAGGTCGGTCAGTACCTGACTTCCGGAGGTAATTTCTCTTCCTTAGCACCAATAAATTAGGATATTTTAGTTAGATTTTTTTTATATAGAATAGGTTAGTTGCATGCATGTTCTACTTGATTGAAAAGACAATAAGTTTCTTCTGAAAAGCTATCTTTGGAACAAAATTTCACTAATTTTAATCAAAACTCTTATGTTGAAATTGCTCGAAGTTGTATTTGGAACATGATTTTTGAGCTAAAGAACACCAACCTGTGAAAAATTTGAGCCTTTATGCATGGTTACATTATTTAACCATAATTATTTTATTCTTGTGTGTTTACTTCTCTATAATTGTAATCTAAATTTTGTTTCATCCTATATGTCCAATAGTTATTATGTTTATATGCTTGCATGTGATTGAGGACATTATTTGTTTAAACTCACTTATCCAAATTAAGCCTACCCTTTTTAATTACCTTTGTTAACTACTTTGAGCCTTTAAATTCCATTTGTTCTATATTTTACCACATTACTAGCCTTAAGCGGAAAAACAATTGTATATCCCAAATTGAATCTTTGGTTAGCTTAAGAAAGAATTGTGTATGCTAGTTAAGTATGGGAATTTGTGGGAACAAAAGTTATTAAGGGAATATGTCATGATAATACAATGGGAATTTGGATACCTACTCATGTGAAGCTATAAGAATTAAAAATCTATGTGCATTGATAAGCTATATTTATTTTTATGTCTATAAAAAAAATCAATAAATAAATAAGGGGACAAAATCACCCCAAAGCTGAATTTAAAATTCAAAGATCAATGCACATATGATAAATTTGATACATGAGTATGGAATGTAAAAAAAAAAGGGAAATTCTGGGTAGCTAGGTATGAATTCTAACTTATATAAAATATATAGGTTAGGTTAAAGCTGGGTTAATTAAAGATTCAATTTATAAGCTCACTTAACCATATATATATATATATATATATATATATATATATATATATATATATATATATATATATCCCTATCCTTACCTTGGCCCCATTACAACCTTAAAAAGACCTCATGATGTTTGCATTGGCATATTAACTGTTGTTGATTGGTTAGGAGAAAAACGAAAGTTAGAGAGCATAATTAGAGAAGGATAGAGTGATTACCCTATACACTAGAGAGATTAGAGCGTACATACATCATCAGTGAGGGTTCAATGCTTAAATTTCCATGTTCTCTGCTTTCATAAGCTACCTTCTTGCAGTTTTATCTGTCTTACTGTATAGTGATAGAATTAGTGGAATTTGATTTGTAATTGTTTGAAGAGCTTATTTACTTTTGATCAAGTGGGCAAGAATCATATAGTTGCATTCATATATATAGGTTGCATTGTTGCATGAGTTTCTACATGTTCATACTTATTTATCTTATCTCCTTCAATTAAGCATGAGGACATGCTAATGTTTAAGTGTGGGGAGGATGATAAAACACTATTTTATGGTTAATGTTGTGTTTAATTGTGTGGTTTTATCATGATCCTTACTCACTTATTCATTAATTTAGCATGCATTTATATTTCTTTTCTGAAATTATTACATGGTTGAAAACTGCTTCCTAGAGACTTTTTAATTATGCATTTTAGTTCTCCTTTATCCCATTCGATGCCTTGATCTGTGTGTTAAGTGTTTTAGGCTTTATAGGGCATGGATGAGTTGGAGATTGGAAAGGAAGCTAGCAAAAACGGAAGGAACACAAGAAATTGAGGAGATAACCAGCGAGAAGTGACGCGGCCACATGGCTCACGCGTTCGCGCGAAAGAGGAGAAATCGCAGTGACGCAGCTGCATGGTTCCCGCGACCGCGCGGAATGGAAAAGCACAAGTGACGCAGAGGCGTGGACGACGCGAACGCATGGCAGGGAAAAACGCGAATTACGCGTCCGCATGGATGACGCGATCGCGTGACGTGCGCGATCTGCATAATCTGCAGATTCCGCTGGGGGCGATTTTGGGCCCTGTTTTGACCCAGTTCTCGGCCCAGAACAGCAGACTAGAGCCAGAGAATATGCAGAAACCAGGGAGAACAATTCATTCTACACAGTTTTAGTTTTAGATCTAGTTTTACTCCTCCTCTAGGTTTTTTCTCACTACATTCATAGTTTTTAGGATTTTATTTTTCTATAACTTTTTGCATTGGGATATTGAGAAGAGTTATTACCTCATCAAGACTTCGTCATTCTAGTTCGTTTTCTTTACTTGGCTTTACTCTTCCATGTCCTTTGCTTTGTTAATTTTGCCATTGGAATATTATTAGGATTTATTTAATGCAAGGATTATTTTTATTTTTATTTGATTATTTTGATTTTTATTTACAATGTCTTTCTTTAATTCTTTTTCATATGTTATGAATTTTATATTCACAATGAGCGAGTAGTTCCCTAACTTGATGGGGAGTTGATTGAAAGGAACCAATTGAGTTGGAAGGCTTAAAAGAAAGATTGTAATTGGGTTTATTGTTGGATTGCCCTCTAGTCACTAACACCAACCCCTTTTAATTAAGTAGGTTGCAACTTGTGAACGGACATAGCATTCCAACCTGTTTGACTTTTCCTTACCTAGTAAGAGATAACTAAACAGGATAACCTTTAATTATCAATTAATCTGGAGAGTAATCCAACAACAGCGGGACTTCCAACTAATCAACTCCCAGTCAAGGCTTTTATTTACATTATTCAAATTCTCCAATTTAATTCCCTGTTTACTCAACTCAAACCTTTTTGAAAACATCTGATTAATAAAATAGCACACTTTTCTACAACTCGTTGGGAGACGACCTGGGATTCATACTCCCAGTATTTAAAATTTAAATTTCTGTGACACCTTTCTAAATTGATAAGTGGATTTCTGGTGAGTTAAGAACTATACTTGCAACGTATATATTTTAATAATTTTTAATTCACCAATTTTCGCCGCATCAATGCCCCTGGACCTTGGTATGTGTCTTGGGGCTTTTCTTTTACTGTTTGTATTGCTCTGGATCATATTGTCCGAGTTGTTTCCATATTGCCCGAGCTTGTTTTTGGGTTAGTAATCCATTTTCTTTTCTTTGTTTGTAGGATTAGTTGGCCATGTCTTCTCGCAAAAATATTGTCGAGGCGTCTTCTAAGGTTCCCGAGGGGATGTCCGACTGGTTGGACTCCCTTGTGTTGCTGTGTGTATCTCTAGCTAACTCGGAATTCTGTGTGGAGCTTAAGAAACATCATCAAATATGTAGTAGTGAGAATCAAGAAAGCAACTATGAATCGGTAGCACCTGATTCTGATGAAAGGGTCTGCATTCCTATTCCGACCCAGGGGGAGCGTCCCTTCTTTTATGCATATGATTTCTTTTTTAGCCAGATGAACATTACCCTTCCCTTTACTTCTTTTGAGACTGACCTGTTATGGTCTTGTAATGTAGCCCCATCTCAGCTTCATCCGAATTCTTGGAGTTTCATTAAGATTTTTCAGTTGGTTTGTCATGAATTTGGTGTTACGCCTTTTCTAACTCTTTTTCTGTACCTGTTTGTGTTGACCAAGCCTGGAACTACCAAAAAGAAAGCTTCTTAGATTTATTTTAGGTCGGCCCAGGGACATAAAGTTTTTTCCATGTATGATGAGTCCTTCCGGGATTTTAAGAATTACTTCTTTAAGATCCGAGCTGTTGAAGGAGCTCGTCCTTTCTTTTTGGATGAGAATAGCGAGCCTCGTTTCCCTTTAGAATGGCAGAAGAATGTAGTGGTATCTAGGTACACCTGGGAAATGTTGGACGAGGTTGAGCAGGCTTTTGTAGCTGTCTTAGAAGATATTTGGGGGAAGCCTCCCCATCTTGAGACCAAGAATTTTTTGGGGGATCCGTCCTTAATCCGTACCGTGCTGGGTATTATAAACTGCGTCCCTTTTTGTTTTGTTTTATGCCTTCTTTTCTGGCTTGTTAACTACTGTATTTTTATTTTTCAGAGATGACCAAAAATAATGACTCGATGAAGGCCTTTAAGAAGGCGAGGAAGGCCACTGCGGCTCAGAATGTCCCGGCCAAGGTGGCTGGGGAGGGATCCTCCCAGGTTTTGTCGAAGCCATCTGTTCCGAGCTCTCCTGGACTGAGGAGGATGATCCCTACTCCTCGGGTTCATTTGGCCGATCCTTTACAGGCTTCTGCTGCTACCTCTTCTTCTACTGGCGTTCCTCCTCTGAAAAAGCAAAAAACTGCAGAGCCTTTTAACCTTGATGCTCCTGATTTTGACGCCGTCGAGTTTGTGGACCAACAAATCGGTCCTTATGGTACCATGCCTACTGACGATGTTTCTCTTCTTCGTCATTTGGACTTTATTACTCGGAGCAGTGTCAAGATGGCACACATGGGTGTGGCTTTATATCGGACTGCCTAAGATCTTCCCATTCATGCTACAAAAGCCTTTATGGAGGAAGCTAAGTCGAAGTTCGACCGGATGAAGGGTTTAAAGGGGGAGCTTGAGGTGAAAGTGACCAAGCTGGAGAAGGAGTTGGAGGGGGAAAAGGCTAGTTCTCTTGCCTTGGTGGCTTCTGTGAGGTTGGCTGAGGATACGGCATTGAAGCACAAGGATAGCTATGTCACGACCTATAGGGAGATGATGCGTCTCAGGGATGATTTAGAATCTGCTCGAGCTGATTATGCTGAGCTTCAGGGTCACTTTGTAGGAAGTATAAATGCTGCTTATGAGAACCTGAAGGAACAGGTTCGGATTCTTGTACCCGAGCTCGACCTTACTCTCTTCAGATTGGACAACATCGTGAAAGATGGTAAAATCGTTCCTGATGACCTTGATGATGATGATGTCATCCTTCCTTTAATGCCTGCCACAAAAACCTCTGTTGCGCCGACCTCTTTACCTTCTTTAGCCGAGGTTGGTCATCCTGAGTCAGAACCTGATTGTCAAATCTTGAACCGGGATGATGGGACAGTGGATGCGGTGCCTCTTCAGACTCGTCCTCCTTCACCCCGTGTTGATGCTGCTGGGAAGTCGTCAGGTCCTCAATGATTATTCTTGACGTTTGTGTCGATAGCCCGGCTTGTGGACTTTTGAACTTTTTATATTCTGTAACTGGTAGTGCTGACTTTTTGCTACTTTTCTAGTTGCTTGTTTAGCAACTTTTATTTTGAAAAACAAAGTAGTTTTCAAGCTCTTGGGGCTGATTTTGGTGGCCTCTTGAGTTTGTTATTATTATAACTTTGTGCTTTTTGTGACACGTTTGTCTGCATCTGTCTGGTACCTCTTTTAGAATGTTGGAACCTTATTGCCCAACCTCTTTGAATTGCCCTTGTATTTTCATACTTGTGGCTTTGGTGCATGAAATTGTGATCATCAATGGCGCCATCAACATGGTACGCTCAATTGAAATCTCAACTCTTTATCACAACTTCGCACAACTAACCAGCAAGTGCACTGGGTCGTCCAAGTAATAAACCTTACGCGAGTAAGGGTCGATCCCACGGAGATTGTTGGTATGAAGCAAGCTATGGTCACCTTGTAAATCTCAGTCAGGCAGATTCAAATGGTTATGGATGATATATGAATAAAACATAAAACAAGGATAGAGATACTTATGTAATTCATTGGTGAGAATTTCAGATAAGCGTATGGAGATGCTTTGTCCCTTCCGTCTCTCTGCTTTCCTACTGTCTTCATCCAATCCTTCTTACTCCTTTCCATGGCAAGCTGTATGTTGGGCATCACCGTTGTCAGTGGCTACAGTCCCGTCCTCTCAGTGAAAATGTTCAACGCACCCTGTCACGGCACGGCTAATCATCTGTCGGTTCTCAATCAGGTTGGAGTAGAATCCATTGATTCTTTTGCGTCTATCATTAACGCCCAGCCTTCAGGAGTTTGAAGCTCGTCACAGTCATTCAATCATTGAATCCTACTCAGAATACCACAGACAAGGTTTAGACCTTCCAGATTCTCTTGAATGCCGCCATCAATTCTAGCTTATACCACAAAGATTCTGTTTAAAGAATCCAAGAGATAAACATTCAATCCTTGTTTGGTTGTAGAACGGGAGTGGTTGTCAGGCACGCGTTCATAAGTGAGAATGATGATGAGCGTCACATAATCATCACATTCATCAAGTTCTTGAGTGCGAATGAATATCTTGGAATAAGAACAAGCTGAATTGAATAGAAGAACAATAGTAATTGCATTAATACTCGAGGTACAGCAGAGCTCCACACCTTAATCTATGGTGTGTAGAAACTCCACCGTTGAAAATACATAAGAACAAGGTCTAGGCATGGCCGAGAGGCCAGCCTCCCAATGATCTAAGAACTAGGCGTCCAAAGATGATCCTAAGATCGAAAAATGATCAAAAGATGATCAAAAGATCTAAAATGATCCAAAGATAAAAATACAATAGCAAAAGGTCCTATTTGTAGAGAACTAGTAGCCTAGGGTTTACAGAAATGAGTAAATGACATAAAAATCCACTTCCGGGCCCACTTGGTGTGTGCTTGGGCTGAGCATTGAAGCATTTTCGTGTAGAGACTGTTTTTGGAGTTAAACACCAGCTTTTGTGCCAGTTTGGGCGTTTAACTCCCATTCATGTGCTAGTTCCGGCGTTTAACGCTGGGCAGTTTTGAGCTGATTTGGAGTGCCGGTTTGGGCCATCAAATCTCGGGCAAGGACTATTATACATTTCTGGAAAGCCCAGGATATCTACTTTCCAACGCCGTTGAGAGAGCGCCAATTGGGCTTCTGTAGCTCCAGAAAATCCACTTCGAGTGCAGGGAGGTCAGAATCCAACAGCATCTGCAGTCCTTTTCAGCCTCTAAATCAGATTTTTCCTCAGGTCCCTCAATTTCAGCCAGAAAATACCTGAAATCACAGAAAAACACACAAAATCATAGTAAAGTCCAAAAAAGTGAATTTTAACTAAAAACTAATAAAAATATACTAAAAACTAACTAAAACATACTAAAAACATACTAAAAATAATGCCAAAAAGCGTATAAATTATCCGCTCATCACAACACCAAACTTAAATTGTTGCTTGTCCTCAAGCAACTGAAAATCAAATAAGATAAAAAGAAGAGAATATGCAATGAATTCCAAAAACATCTATGAAGATCAGTATTAATTAGATGAGCGGGGCTTTTAGCTTTTTGCCTCTGAATAGTTTTGGCATCTCACTCTATCCTTTGAAATTCAAAATGATTGGCTTCTATAGGAACTCAGAATCCAGATAGTGTTATTGATTCTCCTAGTTAAGTATGATGATTCTTGAACACAGCTACTTTATGAGTCTTGGCCGTGGCCCAAAGCACTTTGTCTTCCAATATTACCACCGGATACATACATGCCACAGACATATAATTGGGTGAACCTTTTCAGATTGTGACTCAGCTTTGCTAGAGTCCCCAATTAGAGGTGTCCAGGGTTCTTAAGCACACTCTTTTTGCCTTGGATCACAACTTTATTTCTTTCTTTTTCTTTTTCTCTTTCTCTTTTTTTTTTTCGTTTTTCTCTATTTTTTTTGTATTAACTGCTTTTTCTTGCTTTAAGAATCATTTTTATGATTTTTCAGATCCTCAGTAACATGTCTCCTTTTTCTTCATTCTTTCAAGAGCCAACATTCATGAACCACAAATTCAAAAGACATATGCACTGTTTAAGCATACATTCAGAAAACAAAAGTATTGCCACCACATCAAAATAATTAATCTGTTATAAAATTCAAAATTCATGCAATTCTTCTCTTTTTCAATTAAGAACATTTTTCATTTAAGAAAGGTGATGGATTCATAGGACATTCATAACTTTAAGGCATAGACACTAAGACACTAATGATCATGAGACACAAACATAGATAAACATAAGCATAATTTTCGAAAAACAGGAAAATAAAGAACAAGGAAATTAAAGAACGGGTCCACCTTAGCGATGGCAGCTTGTTCTTCCTCTTGAAGATCTTATGGAGTGCTTGAGCTCCTCAATGTCTCTTCCTTGTCTTTGTTGCTCCTCTCTCATGATTCTTTGATCTTCTCTAATTTCATGGAGGAGGATGGAATGTTCTTGGTGCTCCACCCTTAGTTGTCCCATGTTGGAACTCAATTCTCCTAGGAAGGTGTTGATTTGCTCCCAATAGTTTTATGGAGGAAAGTGCATCCCTTGAGGCATCTCAGGGATTTCATGATGAGTGGGATCTCTTATTTGCTCCATCCTTTTCTTAGTGATGGGCTTGTCCTCATCAATGGGGATGTCTCCCTCTATGTCAACTCCAACTGAATAACAGAGGTGACAAATGAGATGAGGAAAGGCTAACCTTACCAAGGTAGAGGACTTGTCCGCCACCTTATAAAGTTCTTGGACTATAACCTCATGAACTTCTACTTCTTCTCCGATCATGATACTATGGATCATGATGGCCCGGTCTATAGTAACTTCAGACCGGTTGCTAGTGGGAATGATTGAGCGTTGGATAAACTCCAACCATCCCCTAGCCACGGGCTTGAGGTCATGCCTTCTTAGTTGAACCGGCTTCACTCTTGAATCTCTCTTCCATTGGGCGCCCTCTTCACAGATGTCTATGAGGACTTGGTCCAACCTTTGATCAAAGTTGACCCTTCTAGTGTAAGGGTGTTCATCTCCTTGCATCATGGGCAAGTTGAATGCCAACCTTACATTTTCCGGACTAAAATCTAAGCATTTCCCCCGAACCATTGTAAGCCAATTCTTTGGGTCCGGGTTCACACTTTGATCATGGTTCTTGGTGATCCATGCATTGGCATAGAACTCTTGAACCATTAAGATTCCGACTTGTTGAATGGGGTTGGTAAGAACTTCCCAACCTCTTCTTCGAATCTCATGTCGGATCTCCGGATATTCACTCTTTTTGAGTTTAAAAGGGACCTCGGGGATCACCTTCTTCAAGGCCACAACTTCATAGAAGTGGTCTTGATGCACCCTTGAGATGAATCTCTCCATCTGCCATGACTCGGAGGTGAAAGCTTTTGCCTTCCCTTTCCTCTTTCTAGAGGTTTCTCCGGCCTTGGATGCCATAAATGGTTATGGAAAAACAAAAAGCAATGCTTTTACCACACCAACTTAAAAGGTTTGCTCATCCTCGAGCAAAAGAAGAAAGAAGAGAGTAGAAGAAGAAGAAATAGAGGAGATGGAGATGGCTTTGTGGTTCGGCCAAAGGGGGAGAAGTAGTGTTTAGGTTGTGTGAAAATGAAGGAGTGAAGATGGGTTTATATAGGGGTGGAGGGAGGGATAGGGTTCGGTTATGAATGGGTGGGTTTGGGTGGGAAAGTGGTTTGAATTTGAATGGTGAGGTAGGTGAGGTTTTATGAAAGATGGATGTGAGTGGTGAAGAGAAAGATGGGATTTGATAGGTGAGGGGGTTTTGGGGAAGAGTGGTTGAGGTGATTGGTGAATGGGTGAAGAAGAAGAGAGAGGGTGGTTGGGTAGGTGGGGATCCTGTGGGGTCCACAGATCCTGAGGTGTCAAGAAAAAGTCATCCCTGCACCAAGTGGCGAGCAAAAATGCTCTTCATGCCAATTCTGGCGTTAAACACCAGGCTGGTGCCCATTTCTGGCGTTTAACGCCAACTTCTTGCCCTTTCCTGGCGTTTAACGCCAGTCTGGTGCCCCTTTCTGGCGTTAAACGCCCAGAATGGTGCCAGACTGGGCGTTAAACGCCCATTTGCTGCCCTTACTGCGTTTAAACGCCAGCAGATTCTTCCTCCAGGGTGTGCTATTTTTCTTTCTGTTTTTCATTCTGTTTTTGCTTTTTCAATTGATTTTGTGAC
Organism: Arachis stenosperma; assembly: GCF_014773155.1. Classification (NCBI taxonomy): domain Eukaryota; kingdom Viridiplantae; phylum Streptophyta; class Magnoliopsida; order Fabales; family Fabaceae; genus Arachis; species Arachis stenosperma. The sequence continues at coordinate 107,880,838 of NC_080382.1, forward strand.
TTCTCATGATCATCAACCTACAGAAAACATAAAATAACAAAGGAAAATAGATATTATAACATTGGGTTGCCTCCCAACAAGCGCTTCTTTAATGTCAGTAGCTTGACAGAGGGCTCTCATGGAGCCTCACAGATACTCAGAGCAATGTTGGAACCTCCCAACACCAAACTTAGAGTTTGAATGTGGGGGTTCAACACCAAACTTAGAATTTGGTTGTGGCCTCCCAACACCAAACTTAGAGTTTGACTGTGGGGGCTCTGTTTGACTCTGTTTTGAGAGAAGCTCTTCATGCTTCCTCTCCATGGTGACAGAGGGATATCATTGAGCCTTAAATACAAAGGATTCTTCATTTACTTGAATGATCAATTCTCCTCTGTCCACATCAATCACAGCCTTTGCTGTGGCTAGGAAGGGTCTACCAAGGATGATGGATTCATCCATGCACTTCCCAGTCTCTAGGACTATGAAATCAGCAGGGATGTAATGGTCTTCAATCTTTAACAGAACATCCTCTACAAGTCCATAAGCTTGTTTTCTTGAATTGTCTGCCATCTCTAGTGAGATTCTTGCAGCTTGCACCTCAAAGATCCCTAGCTTCTCCATTACAGAGAGAGGCATGAGGTTTACACTTGACCCTAGGTCACACAGAGCCTTCTTAAAGGTCATGGTGCCTATGGTACAAGGTATTGAAAACTTCCCAGGATCCTATCTCTTTTGAGGTAATTTCTGCCTAGACAAGTCATCCAGTTCTTTGGTGAGCAAAGGAGGTTCGTTCTCCCAAGTCTCATTACCAAATAACTTGTCATTTAGCTTCATGATTGCTCCAAGGTAATTAGCAACTTGCTCTTCAGTGACATATTCATCCTCTTCAGAGGAAGAATACTCATCAGAGCTCATAAATGGTAGAAGTAAATCCAATGGAATCTCTATGGCCTCAGTGTGAGCCTTAGATTCCCATGGTTCCTCATTAGGGAACTCATTGGAGGCCAGTGGACGTCCATTGAGGTCTTCCTCAGTGGCGTTCACTGCCTCTTCCTCCTCTCCTAATTCGGCCATGTTAATGGCCTTGCATTCTCCTTTTGGATTCTCTTCTGTATTGCTTGGAAGAGTACTAGGAGGGAGTTCAGTAATTTTCTTGCTCAGCTGTCCCACTTGTGCCTCCAAGTTTCTAATGGAGGACCTTGTTTCAGTCATGAAACTTTGAGTGGTTTTGATTAGATCAGAGACCATGGTTGCTAAGTCAGAGTGGTTCTGCTTAGAATTCTCTGTCTGTTACTGAGAAGATGATGGAAAAGACTTGCCATTGCTAAACCTGTTTCTTCCACCATTATTATTGTTGAAACCTTGTTGAGGTCTCTGTTGATCCTTCCATGAGAAATTTGGATGATTTCTCCATGAAGAATTATAGGTGTTTCCATAGGGTTCTCCCATGTAATTCACCTCTTCCATTGAAGGGTTCTCAGGATCATAAGCTTCTTCTTCAGATGAAGCATCCTTAGTACTGCCTGGTGCATTTTGTATTCCAGACAGACTTTGAGAAATCAAATTGACTTGCTGAGTCAATATTTTGTTCTGAGCCAGTATGGCATTCAGAGTATCAATCTCAAGAACTCCTTTCTTCTGATTTGTCCCATTGTTCACAGGATTCCTTTCAGAAGTGTACATGAATTGGTTATTTGCAACCATTTCAATTAGTTCTTGAGCTTCTGTAGGCGTCTTCTTCAGATGAAGAGATCCTCCAGCAGAGCTATCCAATGACATCTTGGATAGTTCAGAGAGACCATCATAGAAAATACCTATGATGCTCCATTCAGAAAGCATGTCAGAGGGACACTTTCTGATCAATTGTTTGTATCTTTCCCAAGCTTCATAGAGGGATTCTCCTTCCTTCTATCTGAAGGTTTGGACTTCCACTCTAAGCTTACTCAATTTTGAGGTGGAAAGAACTTTGCCAAGAAGGCATTGACTAGCTTTCCCAAGAGTTCAGGCTTTCTTTAGGTTGTGAGTCCAACCATATCCTAGCTCTGTCTCTTACAGCAAAAGGGAATAGCATAAGTCTGTAGACCTCAGGGTCAACCCCATTAGTCTTGACAGTGTCACAGATTTGCAAGAATTCAGCTAAAAACTGATGAGGATCTTCCAATGGAAGTCCATGGAACTTGCAATTCTGTTGCATTAGAGAAACTAATTGAGGCTTAAGCTCAAAGTTGTTTGCTCCAATGGCAGGGATAGAGATGCTTCTCCCATAGAAGTCGGGAGTAGGTGCAGTAAAGTCACCCAACACCTTCCTTGCATTGTTGGCATTGTTGTTGTTTTCGGCTGCCATGGGTTCTTCTTCTTTGAAGATTTCTGTTAGGTCCTCTACAGAGAATTGTGCCTTAGCTTCTCTTAGCTTTCGCTTCAAGGTCCTTTCAGGTTCAGGGTCAACCTCAACAAGAATGCTTTTGTCTTTGCTCCTGCTCATATGAAAGAGAAGAGAACAAGAAAATATGGAATCCTCTATGTCACAGTATAGAGATTCCTTGAGGTGTCAGAGGAAAAGAAAAAATAGAAGGAAGAAGTAGAAGAATTCGAACTTATCAAGAGAGATGGAGTTCGAATTGTTCATTGAGGAATAGTGTTAGTCCATAAATAGAAGGATGTGAGAAGAGGGGAAGAAATTTTTGAAAATTAAGTAAAAGATTTTAAAAACATTTTGAAAAATATTAATTGATTTTCGAAAACTAAGAGTGGAAAAGAAATCAAGTAATTTTTGAAAAAGATTTTGAAATTAGAAAGTAAAAAGATATGATTGAAAACTATTTTGAAAAAGATGTGATTAAAAGATATGATTGAAAAGTTATGATTTTAAAAAGATGTGATTGAGAAGATATGATTTGAAACATAATTTAAAAAGATTTGATTTTAAAAGTTAATGACTTGGCTAACAAGGAAAGATATGATTCAAACATTAAACATTTCTCAACAGAAAAGGCAACATGAATCAAATCATTAATTGATAGCAAGTATTTTTGAAAATGGAAAGAAATTGATTTTGAAAAAGATTTGATTGAAAAAAATTTGATTTGAAAAAGATTTGATTTTGAAAAATTTTGAAAACTTGAAAAAAAATTTGAATTGAAAACAGAATCTTCCCTCTTGTGCCATCCTGGCGTTAAACGCCCAGAATGGTGCACATTCTGGCGTTTAACGCCCAAAACACTACCCTTTTGGGCGTTAAACGCCCAGTCAGGCACCCTGGCTGGCGTTAAACGCCCAGCCAGGCACCCTGGCTGGCGTTTAAACGCCAGTTTTCCTTCCTCACTGGGCGTTTTGAACGCCCAGCTTTTTCTGTGTAATTCCTCTGCTGAATGTTCTGAATCTTCAATTCTCTGTATTATTGACTTGAAAAGACACAAATTAAAAAATTTTTTTGGATTTTTAATAATGAGGAATAGTCAAAATGCAACTAAAATCAAATAAACAATGCATGCAAGACACCAAACTTAGCAGTTTGTATACTACTGACACTAACAAAATGAGAATACATATAACAAAACACTCAAGTCAAGAGAATTCAAAGATCAGAGCAAGGAAATCATCAAGAACATCTTGAAGATCACTTAAGACACATGAATGAATGCAAGAAAAACAGAAACATGCAATTGACACCAAACTTAAAATGAGACACTAGACTCAACATACAATATTTTTGGTTTTTATGATTTTGTAAATTTTTTTTGGTTTTTTTTCAAAAATTAAGTGGAACAGAAAATAAGATATCAAAATTCTTAATGAGAATTCCAGGAATCATGCAATGTTAGTCTAAAGCTTTAGTCTAAAGAAATTAGACATGGCTAGCCAAGCTTCAGCAGGACATTGCATTCAAGAACTAAATTGATGAGAATCAATCAGCTTTGGTGATGATAAGAACATCACCTTGAAACACTTTTTTTATTCTTAAGAACTCTGAAAAAAATACCTAATCTAAGCAACAAGATGAACTGTCAGTTGTCCAAACTCAACAATCCCCGGCAACGGCGCCAAAAACTTGGTGCACGAAATTGTGATCATCAATGGCGCCATCAACATGGTACGCTCAATTGAAATCTCAACTCTTTATCACAACTTTGCACAACTAACCAGCAAGTGCACTGGGTCGTCCAAGTAATAAACCTTATGCGAGTAAGGGTCGATCCCACGGAGATTGTTGGTATGAAGCAAGCTATGGTCACCTTGTAAATCTCAGTCAGGCAGATTCAAATGGTTATGGATGATATATGAATAAAACATAAAACAAGGATAGAGATACTTATGTAATTCATTGGTGAGAATTTCAGATAAGCGTATGGAGATGCTTTGTCCCTTCCGTCTCTCTGCTTTCCTACTGTCTTCATCCAATCCTTCTTACTCCTTTCCATGGCAAGCTGTATGTTGGGCATCACCGTTGTCAGTGGCTACAGTCCCGTCCTCTCAGTGAAAATGTTCAACGCACCCTGTCACGGCATGGCTAATCATCTGTCGGTTCTCAATCAGGTTGGAGTAGAATCCATTGATTCTTTTGCGTCTGTCACTAACGCCCAGCCTTCAGGAGTTTGAAGCTCGTCACAGTCATTCAATCATTGAATCCTACTCAGAATACCACAGACAAGGTTTAGACCTTCCGGATTCTCTTGAATGCCGCCATCAATTCTAGCTTATACCACGAAGATTCTGTTTAAGGAATCCAAGAGATAAACATTCAAGCCTTGTTTGCTTGTAGAACGGGCGTGGTTGTCAGGCACGCGTTCATAAGTGAGAATGATGATGATCGTCACATAATCATCACATTCATCAAGTTCTTGAGTGCGAATGAATATCTTGGAATAAGAACAAGCTGAATTAAATAGAAAACAATAGTAATTGCATTAATACTCGAGGTACAGCAGAGCTCCACACCTTAATCTATGGTGTGTAGAAACTCCACCTTAATCTTTGTCCTCCAACTCTCGGCCTCGCCTTATCTCCCTTTGTAGATCCTTTCCAGCTTCCCGCTGATGTTGGGCTTCTTTCTCAAGTTATTTTAAACGATCTTGAAGTGTCTCAAGAGCTCCCGTGTTTGGTGAGTTTTTGTCTTCGTTGGATTGCGGGGTGTCTTTTGGTGTAGTGTCCACGTTTTTGTGTGGCGTTCTATCTTCTAGACCTGAATCATGGTCGTTGTCATGGTCATCCGCCATGGTGATGGGATGACTTCCAGGTTTCCCGGCAATGGCGCCAATATTCTGAAGGTTACCTGAAACTGTTGGTCGATCTCGGACGAGATCTTCGGTACTGATCGGAGCTGTCGTGTCCGGCTTGTTGGACTTGGTGGAGGTGCTGATCCTTCGTCACCAGAGGGTGGTGGTACCTGCAAGGGACTCCGATGCTTAAGTTAGCAAGGGTATTAAGCAGGGTTTTTAGTAGAATCAGAGTGTGAGTTATACCTGGGTGCTCCAGTGTATTTATAATGATGAGGAGTGACCTTTCTGGAGATAAGATAAGTTAGTTATCCTATCTTATCTTTTATCTTTTGAGTAATGTCATCTTATCTTCAAGGGAATCGCCCTTCTACCTGTAGGCTTGGGCTGCCTTAGGTTTTGGGGCGCGGTTTTCCATTTGGGCTCTTTTCGGGCTTTCCTGGTGATTTGGCCGAGGTCTTTGAGAAGAGATCGGATTTGTCCTTACCTGAAGAGGTCGGTCGACTTATAAGTAGAACATCCCGGGATGGACAGTTCGACCCAGGGTATGAACACGGGGTATGTGGCGGACCTCATATTCCCCGAGTTGTCCGAGCTATTCCCTGGTTTTGTCCAGGTACTTCTTCATGGTGGGATCTTTGGCTTGGTAGCTCCCTGCTGTTTGTGAAGTGACTTCCTGTAAGTCACTGAAGATGATGAGCTTTTGAGCTCCAACCTCCTTAGCCAGCTTCAAACCAGCCAGTAGTGCCTCATACTCAGCTTGGTTGTTTGAGGCAGGGAACCCGAATTTGAGGGAAAGTTCGATATGGGTTCCCTGGTCGCTTTCTATGATGACACCTGCGCCGCTTCTAGTTTTGTTTGAGGAACCGTCCACATAAAGATTCTATTCTGTAGGAATTTTTGAAGTGTCTGTAAATTTTGCAATGAAGTCGGCTAGATATTGCGATTTGATGGCTGTCCGAGCTTCATATTGAAGGTCAAATTCGGACAACTCAACTACCCATTGCAAAATTCTGCCTGCTAAGTCTGTTTTCTGCAAAATCCCTTTTATGGGTTGGTTGGTCCGAACCCTAATGATGTGAGCTTGGAAATATGGACGGAGCCGTTGAGAGGTTAGTATGAGAGCATAGGCGAATTTTTCTATTTTTTGGTAGTTCAGCTCGGATCCTAGTAATGCTTTGCTGATGAAGTATACAGGTTGTTGCCCATTGTCGTCTTCCCAGACTAGTGCTGAGGCTACTGCCCGACTTCCTACTGCGGGATATAATATAAGTGGTTCTCCTTCCCGAGGCCGAGTTAGGATAGGTGGCTGTCCCAAGAATCTTTTTAAATCTTGGAAGGCCTGCTTGCACTTCGTTATCCATTCAAACCTCTTTCCCTTCCTTAGAGTGGCATAGAAGGGGAGAGATCTTATTGCTGATCCCGCTAGAAATCTGGACAAGGCTGCCAACCTTCCATTGAGTTGTTGTACTTCCTTGACACAAGTCGGGCTCTTCATGTCGAGTATGGCCCGGCATTTATCCGGATTTGCCTCGATTCCTCTTTGTGTGAGCATAAAACCCAAGAATTTGCCAGCTTCTACTGTGAAGGTACATTTTGCAGGATTAAGGCGCATGCCTGATGACAAGTCATCATATACCCATTTTTCAAGCTAATTTCACTTGTTTCACTAGTCTTTATGCACTTTCTTGCATCCTAAGTAAGCAATTTGGAGTGAAAATGCATAACTTCTTTAAATCAAACAACCACCATAAAATTAATGTTAACTCATGAGGTTTAAGCTGAATTTAATTGATTTTTAATTGATTTATAAGCCTTGTGAATTTAGTGATACTTTGAGTGGTTGTTTTGGTTTATTGTAGGTGAAGAAAAGAAGAAAAGAGGAAGCGTGGCTTAAGAAAGCGTGGCCCAAGAGAGAAAAAGTGTGGCGCATAAAAGGAGGAAGCAAGCATTGCCTTCCACAAGGGCACACTGCCCTCAAGGAGGGCAACATAAGGAAGCAAACTTTGAGAGGCAACACTGCCCTGCCCTCCTCAAGGGCAATATCGAGCCTTCATGGAAAATAAATCAAAGGAAAAAGCCTACCAATGCTTGCCACAAGGATCGAACACGGCACCATGAGGAAGCAAGGAACTAGGCCTCACTTTGGTGCCAAGAGAACCAAGGAAAAATAGTAGCGTGCGCGTCACCCAAGTCTCGAACACGGAGCTTCAGCCTTGGCATATTGCCCTGCCCTCCGCAAGGGCAGGGCAGCATTTTATGGTGCACGGCCAATGCACCAAAATTGGCGCACCAAGGGAGCTTTGGCAGCAACATAGCGCACGCACAGGCAGAATCTGGCGCACCAAAAATTTCTGCCCTGCCATCCACAAGGGCAGGGCAGCATTCTGCAGCACCACACGCCCAACTCGCACGCACCAAGAGCCGCACGCACAAATTCCTGCCCTGCCCTCCACAAGCGCAGGGCAGCCTCCTGGAAGCAACTTTTCTTGGGCTGAAAATTGGATTAAAAATCCAATTTAATTCATTTCTTCACCAAATCAAAAGCCCATCCAAATTCCAAAATCCTAGAATAGAAAGTATATAAATAGGAGATAGTTTGATGTAATTAGGACCTTTCTTTTCACTTTTGACTTTTGAACCTTCTTTGGATTTTTGAATTTTATTTTTGAGACTTCATTGAGAGCTAGGACTTCACTGAGATTTCTGAGAATTGGGGAGGAGAATTGATCTCTCTTCTTCCTTGTTCTTGCTTGAGTTTTTTTTTTTTACTTTTCTTGTTTGAGTCTTGGGTGTTAAGAATTGAGGAAATTCTGTCTCAATCTCCACTCAAGAACTCTTTAATTTCTTCTCTGCATAATTAAGTTCAATTACATTCCCTTTACTGTTTCTTCTTCAATTTCTTGTTAATTGCTTTGAGAATTTGGATCTGGGAAGGCAATTGAGATCTAGACTTTGCTATCTAGTCTCTGGAGTCCTGAGATCATATTTTCCTTTTGGTTCTTCTGTGAACCTCTGCTGCAATTCAATTCCATCCTCTGTTTAAATTTTAAGTATTTCCAATTCATCTTCTGCTTTATTACTTGCTGCAATTTAATTTCTATTGCTTAAATTCTGAAATCCCAATCCTCAAATCCCTTTTCATTATTGCAATTTATATTTCTTGCTCTTTAAGTTACTGCAATTTACATTTCTTGCATTTTAAGTTTCAGTCATCTAATTTCTTGTTCTTTAAGATTCAGCTCTTTTACTTTCAGTTTTCTTTAATTTCTGCAATTCATCCCTCTCCCTTTACATTTCCTGTTGTTTAATTACTGTTGGGTACAAAACACTCAACCAATACTTGATTCGCTTGACTAAATCAACCACTAAACTAAAATTGCTCAATCCTTCAATCCCTGTGGGATCGACCTCACTCATGTGAGTTATTATTACTTGATGCGACCCGGTACACTTGCCGGTGAGTTTTGTGTCGGATCGTTTTCCACACATCAAGTTTTTGGCGCCGTTGCCGGGGATTGAAATAGATTGACAATGATTAAGTGAAGTGGTGGTCTAGATCAAGCACTTTTTCTTTATTTTTAACTAACACATTAACTGTTCGAGACTTTGCCTCTACTAAGTCTCTCTGCACTCAAGTTACAAAGTGCTCTGTTTTAGTTTCTGGTTCTATTTGTGTTTCTGCTTTTGTGACAGGAGGAAGGAGCAATGAATCCACACCTTTTGATCCTGAAACACTTTGGAAGTTGAGCAAGAATAAGGAATGTCAAGCTAGTGACATTAAAAGAGCGCTTGTTGGGAGGCAACCCAACCTGATGTAGTTTCTTTTCATAGCTATTTCAATAAAAAGGTTGAATAATTGGTCTGTATTGTAAGGAGCTAAGTTTGGTGTTGCACACCAAAACAATTTAAGGGAGAATGAAGGATTCTAAGTTTGGTGTTCCACCAAAATTTCATTTAAAAGAACATTCTCACTTCCTGCACAATGCTAGCTCCAAGCAATCAGACAAATTATTCAACTATTTAACTATTTTTTAGCTTTAATTCCATAACCTTTAGCAAGGATACAAGGTTTCACATATGGTTAACATGTTGCATCAGAGGCAGTGGCAAGCAATTAAGTTTGGTGTTCCCACACCAAAATAAATCCAAAAGACACACTCAATTTATGCATACTAACCATTCATTTAAGGGCTTGAGAAGCAAGCAACTTTTGAGAATTATGCAGGAAATTAGCCAACAATTGAAGACAATTTGCATTTTGACTCAAAAGGGATACAACAGAAGGAAGAATCAAAGGACTGCAACTTCAAAGGTTGTATCTAAACTTACTCCTTGCTGCTATAAATTGCTTTGAATCTGGGAACCCTTATATATCTTGCTAAAGTGTTTATCTAGTTGCAAGTGAAGTTGTTTGTTAAGAATGCTTATTTGCATAAGTGCTTGTCATTCATCATTTAGCTTGAATTCTGTTTTGTTTCCCATCTGCTTGAAAAAAAAAGAGAAATATTTGAATTAGAAAGTAAATATCCAATGTTGCATAAGTTAGACTGGAAGTTAATGGTGGTGTATGTGTTTGATTAAATGCATAACTCATGAAATAATTGCTGCATAATGTCATTTTCATTGAAGTGTGAGCTAGCTTACTGTTATAAAGGTTCCTATCAGTAAAGAAAAAAAAATCCCTTAAGAACAAAATAAAACAGAAAGAAAAGGAAGAAGAAAAAGCCAATGTGGCAAGAAAAACAAAGAATAAAGGCTGGATACCAATAGCTTGGACCCTAGGACACATGCCTGTGGTGTTCTTGTACTAGGATATGCTTGGACAAGTAAATTCTGAGGGGTATTTCAAAACCCGGTCACTTAGATCAACTGATTTGGGATGGCCAATTGAAAGTCCACAATAAAGAGCAACTTAGATACAGAACATTTAGTTATCCAAAGAGATGCTGGGCATCAATGATCCTAGGAGGAAATAGTGAGCCATGTGTCTGTGGTGGAAAAGATGTTGACTAAAAATAAAGCCAAAGGCTACTGCAATATTGGACACCAAGCCTTCATAGAAGAATAAGCTTGTTAAGCAAAATGAGAAAAGAAAAGTTAGGAAGGGAGCAAGTAAAGAATAAACCTTATAACAGCAAGTTTAGTAAGCCTTTGAGGAAAAGTGTATATTATGTAACAGCAACCAATAACTGAGTTATCATTGTCTGCATAAAAACTCCATGAATCAAGTTCTGCTATATGCCTAATAAGGATATGTATGCTTTTCTTTTTTCATTTCATTTCCTCTTAATTTTGATGCTTGCTTGGGGACAAGCAAGATTTAAGTTTGGTGTTGTGATGACAAGTCATCATATACCCATTTTTCAAGCTAATTTCACTTGTTTCACTAGTCTTTATGCACTTTCTTGCATCCTAAGTAAGAAATTTGGAGTGAAAATGCATAACTTCTTTAAATCAAACAACCACCATAAAATTAATGTTAACTCATGAGGTTTAAGCTGAATTTAATTGATTTTTAATTGATTTATAAGCCTTGTGAATTTAGTGATACTTTGAGTGGTTGTTTTGGTTTATTGTAGGTGAAGAAAAGAAGAAAAGAGGAAGCGTGGCTTAAGAAAGCGTGGCCCAAGAGAGAAAAAGTGTGGCGCATAAAAGGAGGAAGCAAGCATTGCCCTCCACAAGGGCACACTGCCCTCAAGGAGGGCAACATAAGGAAGCAAACTTTGAGAGGCAACACTGCCCTGCCCTCCTCAAGGGCGGAGCACAAATTGGTACCATGGATCAAAGGGAGCAAAAATTCTGCCCTGCCCTCCTCAAGGGCAATATCGAGCCTTCATGGAAAATAAATCAAAGGAAAAAGCCTACCAATGCTTGCCACAAGGATCGAACACGGCACCATGAGGAAGCAAGGAACTAGGCCTCACTTTGGTGCCAAGAGAACCAAGGAAAAATAGTAGCGTGCACGTCACCCAAGTCTTGAACACGGAGCTTCAGCCTTGGCATATTGCCCTGCCCTCCGCAAGGGCAGGGCAGCATTTTGTGGTGCACGGCCAACGCACCAAAATTGGCGCACCAAGGGAGCTTCGGCAGCAACATAGCGCATGCACAGGCAGAATCTGGCGCACCAAAAATTTCTGCCCTGCCCTCCACAAGGGCAGGGCAGCATTCTGCAGCACCACACGCCTAACTCGCACGCACCAAGAGCCGCACGCACAAATTCCTGCCCTGCCCTCCACAAGGGCAGGGCAGCCTCCTGGAAGCAACTTTTCTTGGGCTGAAAATTGGATTAAAAATCCAATTTAATTCATTTCTTCACCAAATCAAAAGCCCATCCAAATTCCAAAATCCAAGAATAGAAAGTATATAAATAGGAGATAGTTTGATGTAATTAGGACCTTTCTTTTCACTTTTGACTTTTGAACCTTCTTTGGATTTTTGAATTTTATTTTTGAGACTTCATTGAGAGCTAGGACTTCACTGAGATTTCTGAGAATTGGGGAGGAGAATTGATCTCTCTTCTTCCTTGTTCTTGCTTGAGTTTTTTTTTTTTTTACTTTTCTTGTTTGAGTCTTGGGTGTTAAGAATTGAGGAAATTCTGTCTCAATCTCCACTCAAGAACTCTTTAATTTCTTCTCTGCATAATTAAGTTCAATTACATTCCCTTTACTGTTTCTTCTTCAATTTCTTGTTAATTGCTTTGAGAATTTGAATCTGGGAAGGCAATTGAGATCTAGACTTTGCTATCTAGTCTCTGGAGTCCTGAGATCACATTTTCCTTTTGGTTCTTCTGTGAACCTCTGCTGCAATTCAATTCCATCCTCTGTTTAAATTTTAAGTATTTCCAATTCATCTTCTGCTTTATTACTTGCTGCAATTTAATTTCTATTGCTTAAATTCTGAAATCCCAATCCTCAAATCCCTTTTCATTATTGCAATTTATATTTCTTGCTCTTTAAGTTACTGCAATTTACATTTCTTGCATTTTAAGTTTCAGTCATCTAATTTCTTGTTCTTTAAGATTCAGCTCTTTTACTTTCAGTTTTCTTTAATTTCTGCAATTCATCCCTCTCCCTTTACATTTCCTGTTGTTTAATTACTGTTGGATACAAAACACTCAACCAATACTTGATTCGCTTGACTAAATCAACCACTAAACTAAAATTGCTCAATCCTTCAATCCCTGTGGGATCGACCTCACTCATGTGAGTTATTATTACTTGATGCGACCCGATACACTTGCCGGTGAGTTTTGTGTCGGATCATTTTCCGCACATCAATGCCATGCCTTCTTATAGTGTCGAATACTTAAGTGAGGTCGGACAACAGCGTCTTTTCACTTTGTGTCTTTATTAACACGTTGTCCACATATACTTCCATGATTTTTCCGATGTGATCCATGAATATCTTATTCATTAATCTCTGATAGGTAGCTCATGCATTTTTTAGTCCAAAAGGCATGACGATGTAGCAGTATTTGCTTTTGGGGTTAAGAACGAGGTTTTTTCTTGGTCGAATGGATACATCGGGATTTGATTGTATCCCGAATATGCGTCCATAAATGAGAGGTATTTATATCCGGAGGAGGCATCTACCAGAGCGTCGATACTTGGGAGTGGATAAGGATCTTTTGGGCAGGCTTTGTTGAGATCAGTGTAGTCGGTGCACATCCGCCACTTCCCATTCGACTTTTTCACCAAGACAATGTTAGCTAGCCATAGTGGGTATGTGACTTCTCTTATGAATCCTGCCTCCAGTAGAGCTTGTACCTGCTCTTCCACAGCTTGGAATCGTTCTGCCCCGAGCTTTCTACGTTTCTATTGTACTGGCCGAGATCCTGGGTAGACTGCTAGTTTGTGGCACATTAACTTGGGGTCTATGCCTGGCATGTCTGCAGCCTTCCATGCAAAGAGGTCGACATTATCTCGCAGGAACTGTACGAGTGATTCTTTTATGCCTCTTTTTAGGATTGTACCGATATTGGTTGTTTGGTCCGGGATATCTCTGATCTGGACATTTTCTACTTCACCTTCGGGTTGTGGGCGGAGTTCTTCCCGCCTCTGAGCTCCACCGAGTTCGATTGTGTGGAATTCTTCTCCTCTGCCTCTGAGGTTTAAACTTTCGTTATAGCAGCGGCACGTCGTCTTCTGGTCTGCTTTTATTGTAGCTATTCCTTCTGCTGTTGGGAACTTCATGCATAGATGTGGAGTCGAGACTACTATGCCGAGCTGATTCAATGTTGTCCGACTGATGAGCGGATAATTTATACGCTTTTTGGCATTGTTTTTAGGCAGTTTTTAGTAAGTTCAAGCTACTTTTAGGGATGTTTTCATTAGTTTTTATGATAAATTCACATTTCTGAACTTTACTATGAGTTTGTGTGTTTTTCTATAATTTCAGGTAATTTCTGGCTGAAATTGAGGGACTTGAGCAAAACTCTGAAAAAGGCTGACAAAAGGACTGCTGATGCTGTTGGAATCTGACCTCCCTACACTCAAAATGGATTTTTTGGAGCTAAAAAACTTCAAATGGCGCGTTCTCAACGGCGTTGGAAAGTAGACATCCAGAGCTTTCCAGCAATATATAATAGTCCATATTTTATTCGGGAATTGACGACGTAAAGTGGCGCTCAACGCCAAGTACATGCTGCTGTCTGGAGTCGAACGCCAGAAACACGTCACAACCCGGAGTTGAACGCCAGAAACACGCTATAACTCGGCGTTCAACTCCAATAAAAGCCTCAGCTCGTGGATAGATCAAGCTCAACCCAAACATACACCAAGTGGGCACCGGAAGTGGATTTATGCATCAATTACTTACTTCTGTAAACCCTAGTAGCTAGTCTAGTATATATAGAACATTTAACTATTGTATTAGACGTCTTTTGACCATGTTTCATCTTTGGTCTCAGTTTTGTTTTATTTTTCATCTTAAGAGGCTATTGATCATATTTTAGGGGGCTGGCCATTCGGCCATGCCTGAACCTTTCACTTATGTATTTTCAACGGTGGAGTTTCTACACACCATAGATTAAGGGTGTGGAGCTCTGCTGTACCTCAAGTTTCAATACAATTACTATTATTTTCCATTCAATTCTCTTTTATTCTTATTCCAAGATATACGTTGCACAACAACTTGATGAATGTGATGATCCGTGACACTCATCATCATTCTCACCTATGAACGCGCGTGACTGACAACCACTTCCGTTCTACCTTAGGCCGGGCGCATATCTCTTAGATTCCCCAACAGAATCTTCGTGGTATAAGCTAGATAGATGGCGGCATTCATGGGAATCCAGAAAGTCTAACCTTGTCTGTGGTATTCCGAGTAGGATTCCGGGAATCCGGAAAGTCTAACCTTGTCTGTGGTATTCCGAGTAGGATTCCGGTATTGAATGACCGTGACGAGCTTCAAACTCCTGAAGGCTGGGCGTTAGTGACAGACGCAAAAGAATCAAGGGATTCTATTCCAACCTGATTGAGAACCGACAGATGATTAGCCGTGCTGTGATAGAGCATTTGGACCATTTTCACTGAGAGGATGGGATGTAGCCATCGACAAGGGTGATGCCTCCAGACGATTAGCCATGTAGTGACAGCGCATAGGACCATTTTCCCGAGAGGATGAAAAGTAGCCATTGACGACGGTGATGCCCTACATACAGCTTGCCATGGAAAGGAGTAAGAAGGATTGGATGAATGTAATAAGAAAGTAGAAATACAAGAGGAGCACAGCATCTCCATACGCCTATCTGAAATTCCCACTATTGATTTACATAAGTATTTCTATCCCTTTTTATTTTATTTATCTTTATTTATCCAATCTAATCACATTTGACTTTATGAATCCACTTAACTGGGATTTACAAGGTGACCATAGCTTGCTTCATACCAACAATCTCTGTGGGATCGACCCTTACTCACGTAAGGTATTACTTGGATGACCCAGTACACTTGCTGGTTAAGTTGAACGGAGTTGTGTCCACACATAGCCAATAGCCATTAAATAAATCTCATGCAAATACAAAGAGGGTCACAATTTCGTCCACCAAGTTTTTGGCGCCGTTGCCGGGGATTGTTCGAGTTTGAACAACTGACGGTTCATCTTGTTGCTCAGATAAGGTAATTTATTTTTCAAAAATATTTTTCAAAATTTTTCTTTTCTTTTTCGTTTTTCCAAACTTTATTTTCGAAAAAAAATTAATTAAAATCCAATAAAATTCATAAAAATCATAAAAATAAAAAATATTTTGTGTTTCTTGTTTGAGTCTTGAGTCAATTTTTAAGTTTGGTGTCAATTGCATGCTTTTAAAATTTTTTCTTGCATTTTTCGAAAATTCATATATTCATGGTGTTCTTCGTGATCTTCAAGTTGTTCTTGACAAGTCTTCTTGTTTGATCTTGATGATTTCTTGTTTTGTGTTGTTTGTTGTTTTTCATATGCATTTTTCGTTTATTAGAGTCCATGCATTAAAGATTTCTAAGTTTGGTGTCTTGCATGTTTTCTTTGCATCAAAAATTTTTCAAGATTATGTTCTTGATGTTCATCATGATCTTCAAAGTGTTCTTGGTGTTCATCTTGACATTCATAGTGTTCTTGCATGCATCATGAGTTTTGATTCATAATTTTTATGTTGTGAGTCATTTTTATGTTTTTCTCTCTCATCATCAAAAATTCAAAAAAATCAAAAAAATATCTTTTCCTTATTTCTCTCCAAATTTTCGAAAATTTGAGTTGACTTAGTAAAAAATTTTCAAAATTAGTTGTTTCTTACAAGTCAAGTCAAATTTTCAATTTTAAAAATCTTATCTTTTCAAAATATTTTTCAAAAATTATATCTTTTTCATTTTTTTTCTATTTTTCAAAAATTTCAAAAATCTTTTTCAAAATATTTTCAAAATCTTTTTCTTATCTTCATATCAAATTTTCGAAAATTAGCTAACAATTAATGTGATTGATTCAAAAATTTGAAGTTGTTGCTTTCTTGTTAAGAATGGTTCAATCTTTAAATTCTAGAATCATATCTTGTAGTTACTTGTTAGTTAAGTAATTAATTTTTATTTAATTTTAAAAATTAAATCTTTTTCAAACATATCTTTTTATCATATCTTTTTCAAAATTTATCTTTTTAAATTTTGATTTCAAAATATCTTATCTAACTTCTTATCTTCTTATCTTTTCAAATTTGATTTTAAAATCTTTTTCAACTAACTATTTGACTTTTTGTTTGTTCTTATCTTTTTCTAAACCACCTAACTACTTTTCCCTCTCTAATTTTCAAAAATATCTCACCTCTTTTTCAAAAATTCTTTTTTCTGTTTTAAATTTTAATTTTAATCTTATCTTATCTTTAATTTTCGAAAATATTAACCTCTTTTTCAAAATTATTTTCGAATTTTTCCCTCTCTCTTCTTATTCTATTTAATTATTTATTTACTAACACTTCTCTTCACCTCTCCTATCCTTACTCTTTATACAGACTATTCATTCTTCTTCACTCTTCTCCCTTTTCTTTTTCTACTAACATAAAGGAATCTCTATACTGTGACATAGAAGATTCCTCTTCTTTTCTTGTTTTCTTCTCTTTCATATGAGCAGGAGCAAGGAAAAAGATACTCTTGTTGAAATTGATCCTGAACCTGAAAGGACCCTGAAAAGGAAACTAAGAGAAGCTAGATTACAACAATCTAAAGGTAACCTTTCAGAAACATTAGAACAAGAGAAGGAGATGGCAGCCGAACCCAACAACAATAATGCAAGGAGAATACTTGGTGACTTCACAAAACCAACGTCCAAATTTGATGGAAGAAGCATCTCCATTCCTGCCATTGGAGCCAATAATTTTGAGCTTATGCCTCAACTAGTTGCTTTAATGCAACAGAACTGCAAGTTTTATGGACTTCCATCTGAAGATCCTTACCAGTTTTTAACTGAGTTCTTGAAGATTTGTAAGACTGTTAAGACGAATGGAGTAGATCCTGAAGTCTACAGGCTCATGCTTTTCCCTTTTGCTGTAAGAGACAGAGCTAGAATATGGTTGGATTCACAACCTAAGGATAGCCTGGACTCCTGGGATAAGCTGGTCACGGCCTTCTTGGATAAATTCTTTCCTCCTCAAAAGCTGAGCAAGCTTAGAGTGGATGTTCAGACCTTCAAACAGAAAGATAGTGAATCCCTCTATGAAGCTTGGGAAAGATACAAGCAATTGACCAAAAGGTGTCCATCTGACATGTTTTCAGAATGGACCATATTAGATATATTCTATTATGGTCTATCTGAGTTTTCAAAAATGTCATTGGACCATTCTGCAGGTGGATCTATTCACCTAAAGAAAATGCCTGAAGAGGCTCAAGAACTCATTGACATGGTTGCAAATAACCAATTCATGTACACCTCTGAGAGGAATTTCGTGAATAATGGGACACCTAAGAGGAAGGGAGTTCTTGAAATTGATGCTCTGAATGCCATATTGGCTCAGAACAAAGTGTTGACTCAGCAAGTCAACATGATCTCTCAAAGTCTGAATGGATGGCAAAATGCATCCAACAGTACTAAAGAGGCAGCTTCTGAAGAAGCTTATGATCCTGAGAACCCTGCAATAGCAGAGGTAAATTACATGGGTGAACCTTATGGAAACACCTATAACTCATCATGGAGAAATCACCCAAATTTCTCATGGAAGGATCAACAAAAGCCTCAACAAGGCTTTAATAATGGTGGAAGAAATAGGCTCAGTAATAACAAGCCTTTTCCATCACCTTCTCAGCAACAGACAGAGAATTCTGAACAAAGCACTTCCAATTTAGCCAATCTAGTCTCTGATCTGTCAAAAGCCACTTTCAGTTTCATGAGTGAAACAAGATCCTCCATCAGAAATCTGGAGGCACAAGTGGGCCAGCTGAGTAAGAAAGTCATTGAAACTCCTCCTAGTATTCTTCCAAGCAATACAGAAGAGAATCCAAAAGGAGAGTGCAAGGCCATTGATGTAATCAATATGGCCGAATGCACAAGGGAGGAGGAGGACGAAAATCCTAGTGAGGAAGACCTCTGGGACGTCTCTCAAGCAAGAGGGAGTTTCCTATTAAGGATCAAAAGGAATCTGAGGCTCATATAGAGACCACAGAGATCCCATTAAATCTCCTTCTGCCATTCATGAGCTCTGAAGACTATTCTTCCTCTGAGGAGGATGAAGATGTGACTGGAGAGCAAGTTGCTCAATATTTAGGAGCTATCATGAAGCTGAATGCCAAGTTGTTTGGTAATGAGACTTGGGAAAGTGAACCTCCCTTGCTCATTAATGAACTAGACACCTGGATTCAGCAAATTTTACCTCAAAAGAGACAAGATCCTGGCAAGTTCTTAATACCTTGTACCATAGGCACATTGACCTTTGAAAAAGCTCTATGTGATCTGGGGTCAGGGATAAATCTTATGCCACTCTCTGTAATGGAGAAGCTGGGGATCATTGAGGTACAACCTGCCTTATCCTCATTACAATTGGCAGACAAGTCATTAAGACAAGCTTATGTAATAGTAGAGGACATGTTAGTAAAGGTTGAAGGCCTTTACATCCCTGCTGATTTCATAATCTTAGACACTAGGAAGGAAGAGGATGAATGCATCATCCTTGGAAGACCTTTCCTAGCTACAGCAGGAGCTGTGATAGATATCAACAGAGGTGAATTAGTCTTTCAATTGAATGGGGACTACCTTGTGTTTAAGGCACATAGCCATCCCTCTGTGACAAAAGAGAGTAAGCATGAAGAGCTTCTCTCAGTTCAGAGTCAAGAAGAGCCCCCACAGTCAAACTCTAAGTTTGGTGTTGGGAGGCCACAACCAAACACTAAGTTTGGTGTTAAGACCCCATATCCAAACTCTAAGTTTGGTGTTGGGACTATACAACATTGACCTGATCACCTTTGTGGCTCCATGAGAGCCCACTATCAAGCTATTGACATTAAAGAAGCGCTTGTTGGGAGGCAACCCAATTTTATTTATCTAATTTTTATTTTATTTTATTTTATTTTTATTTTGTGTTTTATTAGGTACATGATCATGTGGAGTCACGAAAAAAATATAAAAATTAAAAACAGAATCAAAAACAGCAGAAGAAAAATCACACCCTGGAGGAAGGACAGACTGGCGTTCACCGCCAGTAAGGAGCATCTGGCTGGCGTTCAACGCCAGAACAGAGCATGAATCTGGCGCTGAACGCCAGAAACAAGCAACATCCTGGCATTTGAACGCCAGGAATGTGCCTTAAGAAAAGCTGGCGCTGAACGCCAGTAACAAGCATGGAACTGGCGTTCAACGCCAGAAACATGCTACATATGGGCGTTAAACGCCCAGAACATGCTTCACATGGGCGTTGAACGCCCAGAACGTGCATCACCTCGGCGTTTAAATGCCAGAATGGTATGCAAAGGCATTTTACATGCCTATTTGGTGCAGGGATGGAATTCCTTTACACCTCAGGATCTGTGGACCCCACAGGATCACCTCAGGATCTGTGGACCCCACAGGATCCCCACCTAACATATTCCCACCTTACCTCCTAATCCTATAACACTCTTCCCCATGTCACACTTCCCAACAACTTCAATCTATGAATCTCTCCTCCCAATAAACACTCTTTCCTAAAACCCTTCACCAATCACTTCAATCTCTCTTCCCCATCACCTCTTCACCACTCACATCCATCCACTCTTCCCCATAAACCCCACCTACCTTCAAAATTCAAAAACACTTTCCCACCCAAACCCATCCTAAAATGGATGAACCTACCCTCTTCCATTTCCCTATATAAACCCCTCCATTCCACTTCATTTTCACACAACACAACCCCCTCTTCTATACCTTGGCCGAAACCCACACTTTCCCACCCATTCCCATCCAAAATGGCCGAACATACCTCCCCCCTCTCCCTATAAATACCCTTCCTTTCTACTTCATTTTCACACAACACAACCCCTTCTTCTCCCACATAGCCGAACCTACTTCTTTCCCTCTCTACCATATTTTCTTCTTCTTCTTCTTCTTCTTCTTCTCTTCTTTCTTCTCTTGCTCGAGGGCGAGCAATATTTTAAGTTTGGTGTGGTAAAAGCATAAGCTTTTTTGTTTTTCCATTACCATCAATGGCACCTAAGGCCGGAGAATCCTCTAGAAAAGGAAAAGAGAAGACAAAAGCTTCCACCTCCGAGTCATGGGAGATGGAAAGATTCGTCTCCAAAAGCCATCAAGACCACTTCTATGATGTTGTGGCAAAGAAGAAGGTGATCCCTGAGGTCCCTTTCAAGCTCAAGAAAAATGAGTATCCAGAGATCCGACATGAGATCCGAAGGAGAGGTTGGGAAGTCCTAACCAACCCCATGCAACAAGTCAGAATCTTAATGGTTCAAGAGTTCTATGCCAATGCATGGATCACTAGGAACCATGATCAAAGTATGAACCTGAGTCCAAAGAATCATCTCACAATGGTTCGGGGGAAATACTTAGATTTTAGTCCGGAAAATGTGAGGTTGGCGTTCCACTTGCCCATGATGCAAGGAGATGTACGCCTGGTAGCGCGAAATTGTGAACAATACTTTTCACAACTCTCATAATCCCTGGTCATGAACTCCAAAAACTTGGTGGTTCAATTCCATGGCATTACACAACTTCGCACAACTAACCAGCAAGTGCACTGGGTCGTCCAAGTAATACCTTACGTGAGTAAGGGTCGATCCCACGGAGATTGTTAGCATTGAAGCAAGCTATGGTCATCTTGTAAATCTTAGTCAGGCAAACTCAAATGTATATGATGATGAACGAAAATAGCATAAAAGATAAAGATAGTGATACTTATGTAATTCACTGGTAGGAACTTCAGATAAGCGTATGAAGATGCCTTCCCTTCCATCTCTCTGCTTTCCTACTGCCTTCATCCAATCCTTCTTACTCCTTTCCATGGCAAGCTCGTGTAGGGTTTCACTGTTGTCAGCAGCTACCTCCCATCCTCTCATTGAAAACAATTGCATATGCTCTGGTCACAGCATAGCGGAATTCATCTGTCGGTTCTCAATCAGACCGGAATAGAATCCAATGATTCTTTTGGCGTCTGTCACTAACGCCCCGCCCTCAGGAGTTTGAAGTACGTCACAGTCATTCAGTCATTGAATCCTACTCAGAATACCACAGACAAGGTTAGACCTTCCGGATTCTCTTGAATGCTGCCATCAGGTCCTGCCTATACCACGAAGACTCTGATCTCACGGAATGGTTGGCTCGTTTGTCAGGCGAGCACTCGGTTGTCAGGCGATCAACCATGCATCGTGCAATCAGGAATCCAAGAGATATTCACTAAGCCTCAGATGCTTGTAGAACAAGAGTGGTTGTCAGTCACCTTGTTCATGGGTGAGAATGGTGATGGGCGTCAATCATCACCTTCATCAAGTTGAAGAACAAGTGATATCTTGGACAAAGAACAAGTGGAATTGAATGGAAGAACAATAGTAATTGCATTAATACTCGAGGTACAGCAGAGCTCCACACCTTAATCTATGGTGTGTAGAAACTCCATCGTTGAAAATACATAAGAACAAGGTCTAGGCATGGCCGAATGGCCAGCCTCCCAAATGATCTAAGATAGCATGAAATTCAAAGATAGCTACCAAGATGTCTAATACAATAGTAAAAGGTCCTACTTATAGAAAACTAGTAGCCTAAGGTGTACAAAAGATGAGTAAATGACATAAAAATCCACTTCCGGGCCCACTTGGTGTGTGCTTGGGCTGAGCAAATGAAGCATTTTCGTGTAGAGACTCCTCTTGGAGTTAAACGCCAGCTTTGGTGCCAGTTTGGGCGTTTAACTCCCATTTAGGTGCCAGTTCCGGCGTTTAACGCTGGAATTTCTGTAGGTGACTTTGAACGCCGGTTTGGGCCATCAAATCTTGGGCAAAGTATGGACTATTATATATTGCTGGAAAGCCCAGGATGTCTACTTTCCAACGCCGTTGAGAGCGCGCCAATTGGGCTTCTGTAGCTCCAGAAAATCCACTTCGAGTGCAGGGAGGTCAGAATCCAACAGCATCTGCAGTCCTTTTGAGTCTCTGGATCAGATTTTTGCTCAGGTCCCTCAATTTCAGCCAGAAAATACCTGAAATCACAGAAAAACACACAAACTCATAGTAAAGTCCAGAAAAGTGAATTTTAATTAAAAACTAATAAAAATATAATAAAAACTCAACTAAAACTATCAAAAACACACTAAAAACAATGCCAAAAAGTATACAAATTATCCGCTCATCACAACACCAAACTTAAATTGTTGCTTGTCCCCAAGCAACTGAAGATCAAATAAGATAAAAAGAAGAGAATATGCAATGAACTCCAAAAACATCTATGAAGATCAGTATTAATTAGATGAGCGGGGCTTTTAGCTTTTTGACTCTGAATAGTTTTGGCATCTCACTCTATCCCTTGTAATTCAGAATGATTGGCTTCTTTAGGAACTTAGAATCCAGATAGTGTTAATGATTCTCCTAGTAAAGTACGATGATTCTTGAACATAGCTTTTTATTGAGTCTTGGCTGTGGCCCAAAGCACTCTGTCTTCCAGTATTACCACCGGATACATACATGCCACAGACACATAATTGGGTGAACCTTTTCAGATTGTGACTCAGCTTTGCTAAAGTCCCCAATTAGAGGTGTCCAGGGTTCTTAAGCACACTCTTATTTGCCTTGGATCACAACTCTTATTCTTTTCTTTTTCTTTCTTTTTCTCTCTATTTTTTTCGATTTTTTTTTTCGCTTGCTTTTCTTCTCTTTTTTTTTTGTATTCACTGCTTTTTCTTGCTTCAAGAATCATTTTGAATGATTTTTCAGATCCTCAGTAACATGTCTCCTTTTTCATCATTCTTTCAAGAGCCAACATTCATGAACCACAAGTTCAAAAGACATATGCACTGTTCAAGCATACATTCAGAGAACAAAAGTGTTGCCACCACATCAAAATAATTAAACTATTATAAAATTCAGAATTCATGCAATTCTTTCCTTTTCAATTAAGCACGTTTTTATTCAAGAAAGGTGATGGATTCATAGGACATTCATAACTTTAAGGCATAGACACTAAGACACTAATGATCACAAGACACAAACATGGACAAACATAAAGCATAAAAATCGAAAAACAGAAGAATAAAGAACAAGGAAATCAAGGAACGGGTCCACCTTAGTGATGGCGGCTCTTTCTTCCTCTTGAAGATCCTATGGAGTGCTTGAGCTCCTCAATGTCTCTTCCTTGTCTTTGTTGCTCCTCCCTCATGATTCTTTGGTCTTCTCTAATTTCATGAAGGATGATGGAGTGTTCTTGATGCTCCACCCTTAGTTGTCCCATGTTGGAACTCAACTCTCCTAGGGAGGTGTTTAGTTGCTCCCAATAGTTTTGTGGAGGAAAGTGCATTGACAAACCCCAATTTGAGGGTTCGTCTTGTATTGAATTTAAAGTATTTTGATAACCTTTTGTCACATTTAGCCTATAAATTAGCATGGTTTTGTTATCTCTCCCGTAATTGTGCTTAAGTGTAAAAACATGCTTTTTAAACCCTATTTTGATGAATTCTAAAATTCTCTTTGATTCCACAAGATGCCTTGATGCGTTTGCTAGTAATTACAGGATTGAAATAGGCTGGACATGGATCAAAGGAAGCAAGGAAGGAAGCATACAAGTGGAGAGAAGCACTAAAAGCCAAAAAGAGCTGATCCAGGCCATGTACGCGTACGCGCACAAGGCGCTCGCGCGCACATTGCGAAATAGGCCAAGGACGCGCACGCGTACCATGCGCGCACGCGCCGATGATGGCACATGACCTCATTGATGCAACACGTGCCTGGCGATTTGAGAGGGTTTCTGAACCCAATTTTTGGCGCCAAAATGCATATAAGAGCCAAGGATTGAAAGGGACTTGACATGTTACATGTTAGATGTTAGATGTTAGTTACCATTAGTTTTTAGTTTAGGAATTTTAGTTAGTTTTCTAGAGAGAGAAGCTCTCACTTCTCTCTAGAATTAGGATTAGGTTTAGGTTAATCTCCTTCCTTAGATCTAGGTTTAATTCATGCTTTGATTTACTTTTCACTTGTTAATTCTTACTCTTCTCTTCTCTCTCTCTCTAGTTATATACTTTAATTCTTGCAATTCTTCATTTTTGTTGTGGATCTAGTGTTATTCTTTTGTTTTCTTTTAATAATGCAATTTGAGGTAATTCATGTGATTGTGATGTTGTTGATTGTTGTTTTGTTAATTCTTTGTAATTGTTAGTTGTTGATTCCTTTTATTCTTACAAATAAGAATGCTTTCTTTCATTACCCTCCAAGTGTTTGATGAAATGCTTGAGAGGATGTTAGACTAGAATTTTATGTTCTTGGCTTGAGAAGGTAACTTAGGATTTCTTGAGTCACTAGTGTCCAATTGATTGCTAGTTGATAGCCATTAACTCTAGCCTTCATTAATCCAATTAGTGGAAAGCTAGGACTTATGGACTAGGATTGATATAACTCACTTGACTTTCCTTTGTTAATTGATTTAAGGATGATTAAGTGGGATTAATCCTTGCAACTACCATACTTGTGGCTAGTGATAATGATGAAGACCCTTGACAACCAAATCTTGCCAAGACCATTTTGTTAATAAAGTTTTCTTACCATTTACTATTCATGTTTCTCATCTAAAACCCCAAAATAATTCACAACCAATAACAAGACACTTTATTGTAAGTCCTAGGGAGAACGACCCGAGGTCTAAATACTTCGGTTTATAAATTTCAGGGGTTTGTACTAGTGACAAACAACTTTTTGTACGAAAGGATTATTGTTGGTTTAGAGACTATACTTCGACGAGAATTCATTTGAGAAATTCTAAACCGTCAAAAATCCAATCGTCAAAATGGCGCCGTTGCCGGGGATTTACAATGGTGTTATGTTATTGGTTATTGTACATATGTGAATAGTGTGAATAGGTTTATCTTTTGTTTGTTTCTTAACTTTTGTTAGTTTTCCTTTGTCCTCTCACTATGAATTCTCACCTTGGCTATGAGTTTGGCTCTAATTGTGTTGTAGGAAATGTGGACTTTAATGGCAACATGTACCATGGATGGAACCATCAAAGATGGGAGGAGCCTCAAGGAATTGATCACTCCTATTGGCAACAACCTCCGGACACTTATAGGTATAACTTCCATCCTAATGCATGTCAATTTCATGGCTATGATGATTCTTTTTGTGACACTCAACAACCACCATCATATGCCTATGAATCCTATCCTCAACATGAACCTCAACCATTCTCACAAGCCTTTCCATACCAAACACCTTCCTATGATCCATATCCATCATATGACCAAACCCCCATACTATACTCTTATGACCATTATGAGCAAGAACCTTTAGAACCACCACAATCCTATCAAGATTACCCCCAAGAACCACCTCAATACACACAATCTCCACAACCTTACCAAGAAGAACCACCTTCCTATTATGAATCCTCTCTCCAAAATGATGAACCTTTCTACCCACCACAAGCCCCAATAGACGATTCTCTCACTTTGTTACTTCAAGGACAAGAGGCCATGAAGCGGGATACACTTGAGTTTGTGACCAACTTGACCAAGGTAGTGTCTACCTTGGCCTACCAATGCTTGAACACTCAAGGTGCTTCCGTGACCACATGTGAAAAACCTAAAGAAGAGCAGAGTATGAAGGAGAAATTGGAAAATCCGGTGAAGAAGGAGGAATCCAATTTTGTATTGGAATAATTGGAGAAGCCTATGATCATCGAAGAAAGGGAAGAAGTGGTTGAAGACTTAGGAGATGTTGAAAGTCCATGGGAATGTGGCATCATGGAGCATTCTTCCAAGAAGCTTGATATCGATGTTGAGGAGGGTGCGCAACCTCCAAGGCATACCATCATTGAAGGCTTAGAAGAGGCTTATCAAGAGCTGGATTCAATCATGGATGAATTCCTCTCTACAATGGAACCCTCGCCCATTGGACATGAAGCTCAAATTATAGAAGAGTGTGCACAACCTCCCAAGGAAGACGGAAATGGCATGGTGTATATTGAAATTAAAGAATATGAAGAGGTTGATCAAGAGATGAACTCATTCATCAATGAATTTCTATCCAAAATTGAAGCGCCTCTCATTAAACAAGATGAAGTTCTTGAAGATAACACCAAGCCACGTAACAAAGACGATGAGGTTGAAATTGAAGAAAACTATGAAGAGGTGGAAATAATCGAAGAAGAGCACAAAGAGATAGACCTTGCATTGTCTAAGTGTGGGGAAGTCTCCCTTCCCAAATTGCCATCCAACACAACATTTAAGTGGGTAACATCTCTATCTCTAAGCTTTAATTTCTTACTCGAATATGGTTTAATTGAAAATGATGGTCAACTTAGAACTCTTTGTGGAATTAAAAGTAAGAATGAGTTGTGTAGTGGTTGGAAAGTAGGTGTTAAGCTCATTAAGGTCAAGACCTCAAGATATAGGGATGATGTTGGGACAAGGATCACTCTGTATGGATCTAGAAGGAAGCATTGGTGGAATAAAGAGAATTCTTTGTGTCAATCACCTTTATGCCATCCACCCATCCGACAAAACCATGAAACTCAACTAACGGATGGATGTGAAAATAAGATATGGGATCCCGGCTCGCTATGTGAAGACCAACTAGAGGAACTCATATCTTGGGTAGAACTTTGCCCAAGCCTACTAAACACGGTTGGAAATTCTGTCAACCAATTGAGAAGCATGGATCCTTGGAGATTCAAGGATGAGTACAAACATAAGCCACCATAACAAACAAGCTTCTCAAAATGTCCAACTTAAGGACTTAAACTAAAAGTGCTAGGTGGGAGACACCCCACTATGGTAAACTCTTTCCAATCTTTTACATTTACTTAATAAGTGATTTGAGTTGCCATTGTAGATAGATGTTTCGTACAATACTTGTTATTGCTAATTGTTAGATTAGTCACATGCATGTTGTGTTAGTAGTAAATGAATAATACCAAAATTGCATTTTTGTGAATTGTATGATAGTTGAGTGAATAAGAGTTGTGAACACTAAGGGGAGCACCCAGCAATTTGTTTGCTTAAAAAAAAAAAAAAAAAAAAGAGAAAAGAAAAGAAAGAAGAGAGAAAGGGGCTGGACGCGAGCGCACCATGTACGCGCACGCGTCCTTGTGTGGATGCACCACGAGCCAACACTCCCGAGAGTTGGGCCTCTCTTAGGCAAAAATCATGCCTTGAGCCCAAATCAACCCACGCGGACGCGCACTACGTGCGTGCGCACCGTTTTTCTGATCATGGACGTTCACGCGGACGCGCACATGCCGCGCCCGCGCCAATTTGCTGCTACAAAAGGTTGAGCCAAAACACAGAGAGTTGAGCCATTTCTGGGCTGGCTTTGAGCCCCAGGCCCAACTCGATCTGCGCGAGCGCACGAATCATGCTACCGCGCCAATTTCCTAACTCGTCAATGCACGCGGACGCGCCCTGGCCGCGCGCGCGTCCATGCGTGCTGCCACTACTTTAGGCCACGGACCCGAGAGTTGAGCGCGCCTCAAGCCCACTCTAAGCCTCAGGCCCAATCTCATGTACGCGTGCGCGCACGGTACGCGCACGCGCCCGTATCTCTTTTGCCATCCCACGCTAGAGCGCCTTGCACGCTCACGCGTGGATCTCTATTCCTCTCGATGCGCGCGGACGCGTACAAGCCGCGCGCGCGCAGATCTGGTGGCGAGACTTCCAGGCCTTTCTCCAGAGAGTTAAGCCTGCGTTGGGCCAACTCTAAGCCCCTAGCCCAACCCCATGCACGCGTGCGCGCACTGTACGCGCACGCGTCCCTTCCTATTTTGCTCATCCACGCTCAGGCGCGTTGTACGCGTACGCGTAGGTTCCAAGTTACCTCAATAGACGCGGACGCGCAAGGTGCGCGCCCGCGCCGATTCAAAAAATTGGGATAACCCTAGCACGCGAACACACTGCGCAGTCGCGCACTTCACCCCCCCAACCTCCATCTTCTTCTTCCTCCTCTCAACCTCCATAACCGCCGCGGCAGCAGCAACAGCAACCACCGCCGGCCACCCTCCTTTCTTCTTCTCTTTCTCCCTTTCACCACCACTCACTCTCACCCTTCTCTCACTCCGCCTCCAACTCTCCTCCTCTCCCTTCTGCCGCCGACAGCATTCACCGCCGCCGTTCCACCATTACCGCCGGTGATTCTCTTCCTCTACCCATCCACCATTCTTTCTCTTTACGCCTTTCTCTCTCTGTCTCTCAACCCTGACAGCTGTCCGGCACAACCACCGCAGCAACCCACACCGCCGCTCCTTTTCTGCCACTCCTCGCCACCGTCCACGGCGGCGCAGCCCCTGGTTCTATTGCCCCACCCCCCATTTCTCTTCCACTATTCGTTCCTCTGCTCCCAGGTTCCACTCAATTTTTTTCTGTTTTTCTGCTACTCTTTAATTTCTGATAGTTAGTCCAATTGTATGTTAGTTAGTTAAATTCAAAATTTTGTATGCTAGGTTAGTTAGAAATAATTGCGGTTAGGTAGCTAGGGCTGGATAGAGGATTCTAGGCCTGATAAGTGCTCCGTACATGCTTAAATTGCTGTATGCTTATTTGGATACTGTTTGTTGATTTTGGATTGATTTTGTGCATTTCATGCTGACTGAATGCTATACCACTGTCACTTTGCCTTATTTGATGTTGTTTGCTATGATAACTGTGATCATTTGCTATCCGGGAACGTCCTGTTTTAAGCCGGAATGTTGCCCGATTTTCAAGGAAATTGGTTCATTTTAACCTTTATTTCAAACTTGGGCAACTTTCTTTCCCTTTTGATTTCCCGGATTTGCATTATTCATTGTGAACATGAACCACAACTTCTCTTTTCATTGAGCATCAATATCATCATATCACCAATCTACTTTTCTAACCTACTAATTTCTTTAACCAACTAACTTCCATTCACCTTTAACCAATTTTTAACAATTCTTTTAAAGCATATGATGATACTACTGACCTTTTGAATATGAGTTGTTGATTTTAATGAAGTTTGTCATTTCCTTGGTTCATTTGTTCACTTTTGCACAATCATTACAGCATCATGGTTGTTTCTTTTTGTCAATTGTATCCTGAACATGCTTTCTTTGTTAAATGCTAAATGTCTTATATATCCTATCATATTTCTTTTCAGGATGACTGACAAAGGCAAAGCCATAGCCACTACCTCCAACAAGAGAAAACACTCTACCCCTCCATTCCATCCACCTACAAGCATTATGCTAAGAACCCATTGAATGATGAGGAAAAAGAAAATCAGCAATTACCTTCCACCAACCCAGACAAATTCCCTAATCTCTACTGTGAGCTCCGGTTTTCTAAATATCGGACTACAAAGCTCAACATTGAGAAGAAGCTACTTCTCCCGATGGATGTGAGACGTTCTATTTCCGGTCGGATCGTCGATTTGGGTATAGACTTTGTTGACCGGGATTTGGGGGATATCAATGTATCATGGGTGAAGGAATTTTACTGCAACTTCTTCCGTCCGACATTAGATTCAGTTCAGGTGAGGGGTAGGGAGATTATGATTACTGAGACTGCTATTGAGGAGGCGCTACAGTGTCGCCATGTCCCGGATGAGCTGTGTGCCCATCAGCAGGCTGAGTTAGCCATACACAGCATGACATTTGATTATGAGGCACTCAGGACTGTTATTGGGATACCAGATGCCACATGGATTATGGATGCGGGCAACACCAAGCCGAAGGGGTTGTTGTTCACTCATCTGACTAGGGAGGCCAAGACTTGGCAGATGATCTTTGCTTGCTACGTCCTTCCCACCACCCACTTCTCTGAGATTCCTATGGAGATGCTTCTACTGATTGGGTGTGTCATGGAGGGGAAGGAGGTCTCTTTCCCTAGACTGATCAGACAATGTATGTGGCGGGCGCATATTCGTGGCCTACTTCCATTTCCTACATTGGTCACGAGTATGGCGGCCCTGGCAGATGTTCCGTGGTTGGATGATGATGTGCGACCACCACCCCCTGATGCTGATGACAGGGAGGTTACTATCCCCTGGGGTGGTTGGGTGCACGAGAAGCCACTTGCTCGGCGCCGATCTCGGGCTAGAGCTACCGTGGGGACGCCTTCACCTTCTGCCCCTACGGCTGCCCCATCATCCTCTACTGCTGCAGCTCCATTATCGTCTACGGATCCACCAGCTGTCCCTGAGCCTACTTACCTCCTGGTCCAGCGCCTTTTCCGGTTCTTAGAGCGTGAGAGACGCCATGTCAGGCGCCGGTTGGACAGGATGGACCAGGCCTTGATTTCTTTGGGTGCTGAGCTACCTCCGCTTCCCGATTCTCCGGCCTCCGATGAGCAGGGTCATCAGGAGGAGGCTGCGGAGGCACCAGTTCAGCAGGACTCCCCTGCCACTACAGAGCCACTAGAGATTCATGAGGAGCCGGTCCCACAGTCCGAGCCTGAGCCTATCGTTGTACCTCCCACTGATCCTCCGGTTTAGCATCGAGGACGATGCTTGGTTTTAAGTGTGGGGAGGGCACCGGTAGCATTATTTGGGAACCGGTGAACTTTTCAGCCTAGTTATCTTATTCTGCACACTTTGTATATATTTTGATGCATTTCTAGTTTGATTTGGATACTTTTATTGCTTATTTTGAATTTTAGATATTTTGATGCTTTTGGATATTTTTAGATGTTTTGGATGATAGATTCCATACTTTTAGTTGGATTCTTCTTTATACATTTTGTTTATCTTTGTTTTTAGTTTGTAGTTGTGATTAGAATCATACTCGAATTGCAAATATTTAGCTACCCTTTTGCATGATATATTGGTTTTAAATGAAAAAGAAAAGGGTGAACTAGAAAATTTTTGAATCGTTCAATCACAACAATGCTTGGTCAAACATTGAAATTTTTCAAGAAGTTTAAATATAGGGCATTAACCCAATTGATTGAAAGAAAATTTTTGAAAATTTGCTTGAATTTCATACTTTGTGAAGCATGTATTGAACTAAGAACACAAGCTTGTGAGACTTGAGCCTATTGATGTGGTTACATTTTATAACCACTTATTTTCCATTCTTGTGTGAAATTGTTCTCTTTCTATGATTGTAATCCTTGATTTGCTTGATTCTATATATCCATATATTTCTTGTATTTATGCACTTATATGATTGAGGCCATTACCTCATTAGCCACTTGCCCAAATAGCCAACCTTTTACTCTCCATTGTTAGCCAATTTGAGCCTATGTTCAACCAACTTATTCTCAATTTAGCACATTACAAGCCCAAGGCGGAAAACCAATGAAAAAGTCCTTGTTTGGATCTTTGATTAGCCTAGGCTAGTGAGAGTGTTTATTATTCAAGTTTGGTGAGGCTTGGGAACATTGGATGGGATAAGAGGGGTAGTATACTTTCATGTTTAGGAATTGGGTACATATTCATGTATTGATTAAATGTAAAAACCTTATGCATTGATGTTCTTGTATGTAATGAAAAAAAAAAAGAATGAATGAAAAAGAAAAAAAAAAGAAAAAAAATAAAGAAAAAAAATGAATGATGATGAAAAAGAAAAAAAAGTATATATAATAAAGAGGGGACAAATTGCCCCAAAGTGAAGTCAATAAAAAGGAATCAATGCATAGGTGTTATGAATCTAATAAGAATGCAGGAGTATGTAAGGAAAAGTGAAGAATGGGTAGTTAAAATAGTTTGAACTTGTATAGGTCATCAAATAGGTTAGGTGGGAAAGTCTATGCTAATCAAAGATTCAAATCCTAGTCCACTTAACCATAAATGATCCTACCTTGACCCTAACCCCATTACAACCAAAATAAAAGACCTCATGATGAATGTATGCATGCATTGAATAAATGTTGATTGTTAGAAGAAAATCAAATTTTGGAAAACATGATTAGAAGAGAATTGAGTGAATTAACCCTTAAACACTTGAGTGAATAGAGCGGATACACATCCGGTGAGGGTTCAAAAGTTCAATCACATGTATTCACCCATATTATCTATATTCTTGCAAGTTGAACTCTTTTTGATGATTCAATACGATTGTGGTTTGGACTTAGTTCCTATTGCCTAGCTCTTGTACTTACACATGTTCTTGGGGATTGATTTGTTTGAACTAAGCATTTCCAATTGCTTTAGGTAGTTGCATTTAGATAGGATTCACATAGTTTAGTTGCATTCAATAAATGTCACAACCTTTAGTTCCTTCTTATTTTAGCATGAGGACATGCTAAGGTTTAAGTGTGGGGAGGTTGACAAACCCCAATTTGAGGGTTCGTCTTGTATTGAATTTAAAGTATTTTGATAACCTTTTGTCACATTTAGCCTATAAATTAGCATGGTTTTGTTATCTCTCCCGTAATTGTGCTTAAGTGTAAAAACATGCTTTTTAAACCCTATTTTGATGAATTCTAAAATTCTCTTTGATTCCACAAGATGCCTTGATGCGTTTGCTAGTAATTACAGGATTGAAATAGGCTGGACATGGATCAAAGGAAGCAAGGAAGGAAGCATACAAGTGGAGAGAAGCACTAAAAGCCAAAAAGAGCTGATCCAGGCCATGTACGCGTACGCGCACAAGGCGCTCACGCGCACATTGCGAAATAGGCCAAGGACGCGCACGCGTACCATGCACGCACGCGCCGATGATGGCACATGACCTCATTGATGCAACACGTGCCTGGCGATTTGAGAGGGTTTCTGAACCCAATTTTTGGCGCCAAAATGCATATAAGAGCCAAGGATTGAAAGGGACTTGACATGTTACATGTTAGATGTTAGATGTTAGTTACCATTAGTTTTTAGTTTAGGAATTTTAGTTAGTTTTCTAGAGAGAGAAGCTCTCACTTCTCTCTAGAATTAGGATTAGGTTTAGGTTAATCTCCTTCCTTAGATCTAGGTTTAATTCATGCTTTGATTTACTTTTCACTTGTTAATTCTTACTCTTCTCTTCTCTCTCTCTCTAGTTATATACTTTAATTCTTGCAATTCTTCATTTTTGTTGTGGATCTAGTGTTATTCTTTTGTTTTCTTTTAATAATGCAATTTGAGGTAATTCATGTGATTGTGATGTTGTTGATTGTTGTTTTGTTAATTCTTTGTAATTGTTAGTTGTTGATTCCTTTTATTCTTACAAATAAGAATGCTTTCTTTCATTACCCTCCAAGTGTTTGATGAAATGCTTGAGAGGATGTTAGACTAGAATTTTATGTTCTTGGCTTGAGAAGGTAACTTAGGATTTCTTGAGTCACTAGTGTCCAATTGATTGCTAGTTGATAGCCATTAACTCTAGCCTTCATTAATCCAATTAGTGGAAAGCTAGGACTTATGGACTAGGATTGATATAACTCACTTGACTTTCCTTTGTTAATTGATTTAAGGATGATTAAGTGGGATTAATCCTTGCAACTACCATACTTGTGGCTAGTGATAATGATGAAGACCCTTGACAACCAAATCTTGCCAAGACCATTTTGTTAATAAAGTTTTCTTACCATTTACTATTCATGTTTCTCATCTAAAACCCCAAAATAATTCACAACCAATAACAAGACACTTTATTGTAAGTCCTAGGGAGAACGACCCGAGGTCTAAATACTTCGGTTTATAAATTTCAGGGGTTTGTACTAGTGACAAACAACTTTTTGTACGAAAGGATTATTGTTGGTTTAGAGACTATACTTCGACGAGAATTCATTTGAGAAATTCTAAACCGTCAAAAATCCAATCGTCAAAATGGCGCCGTTGCCGGGGATTTACAATGGTGTTATGTTATTGGTTATTGTACATATGTGAATAGTGTGAATAGGTTTATCTTTTGTTTGTTTCTTAACTTTTGTTAGTTTTCCTTTGTCCTCTCACTATGAATTCTCACCTTGGCTATGAGTTTGGCTCTAATTGTGTTGTAGGAAATGTGGACTTTAATGGCAACATGTACCATGGATGGAACCATCAAAGATGGGAGGAGCCTCAAGGAATTGATCACTCCTATTGGCAACAACCTCCGGACACTTATAGGTATAACTTCCATCCTAATGCATGTCAATTTCATGGCTATGATGATTCTTTTTGTGACACTCAACAACCACCATCATATGCCTATGAATCCTATCCTCAACATGAACCTCAACCATTCTCACAAGCCTTTCCACACCAAACACCTTCCTATGATCCATATCCATCATATGACCAAACCCCCATACTATACTCTTATGACCATTATGAGCAAGAACCTTTAGAACCACCACAATCCTATCAAGATTACCCCCAAGAACCACCTCAATACACACAATCTCCACAACCTTACCAAGAAGAACCACCTTCCTATTATGAATCCTCTCTCCAAAATGATGAACCTTTCTACCCACCACAAGCCCCAATAGACGATTCTCTCACTTTGTTACTTCAAGGACAAGAGGCCATGAAGCGGGATACACTTGAGTTTGTGACCAACTTGACCAAGGTAGTGTCTACCTTGGCCTACCAATGCTTGAACACTCAAGGTGCTTCCGTGACCACATGTGAAAAACCTAAAGAAGAGCAGAGTATGAAGGAGAAATTGGAAAATCCGGTGAAGAAGGAGGAATCCAATTTTGTATTGGAACAATTGGAGAAGCCTATGATCATCGAAGAAAGGGAAGAAGTGGTTGAAGACTTAGGAGATGTTGAAAGTCCATGGGAATGTGGCATCATGGAGCATTCTTCCAAGAAGCTTGATATCGATGTTGAGGAGGGTGCGCAACCTCCAAGGCATACCATCATTGAAGGCTTAGAAGAGGCTTATCAAGAGCTGGATTCAATCATGGATGAATTCCTCTCTACAATGGAACCCTCGCCCATTGGACATGAAGCTCAAATTATAGAAGAGTGTGCACAACCTCCCAAGGAAGACGGAAATGGCATGGTGTATATTGAAATTAAAGAATATGAAGAGGTTGATCAAGAGATGAACTCATTCATCAATGAATTTCTATCCAAATTGAAGCGCCTCTCATTAAACAAGATGAAGTTCTCGAAGATAACACCAAGCCACGTAACAAAGACGATGAGGTTGAAATTGAAGAAAACTATGAAGAGGTGGAAACAATCGAAGAAGAGCACAAAGAGATAGACCTTGCATTGTCTAAGTGTGGGGAAGTCTCCCTTCCCAAATTGCCATCCAACACAACATTTAAGTGGGTAACATCTCTATCTCTAAGCTTTAATTTCTTACTCGAATATGGTTTAATTGAAAATGATGGTCAACTTAGAACTCTTTGTGGAATTAAAAGTAAGAATGAGTTGTGTAGTGGTTGGAAAGTAGGTGTTAAGCTCATTAAGGTCAAGACCTCAAGATATAGGGATGATGTTGGGACAAGGATCACTCTGTATGGATCTAGAAGGAAGCATTGGTGGAATAAAGAGAATTCTTTGTGTCAATCACCTTTATGCCATCCACCCATCCGACAAAACCATGAAACTCAACTAACGGATGGATGTGAAAATAAGATATGGGATCCGGCTCGCTATGTGAAGACCAACTAGAGGAACTCATATCTTGGGTAGAACTTTGCCCAAGCCTACTAAACACGGTTGGAAATTCTGTCAACCAATTGAGAAGCATGGATCCTTGGAGATTCAAGGATGAGTACAAACATAAGCCACCATAACAAACAAGCTTCTCAAAATGTCCAACTTAAGGACTTAAACTAAAAGTGCTAGGTGGGAGACACCCCACCATGGTAAACTCTTTCCAATCTTTTACATTTACTTAATAAGTGATTTGAGTTGCCATTGTAGATAGATGTTTCGTACAATACTTGTTATTGCTAATTGTTAGATTAGTCACATGCATGTTGTGTTAGTAGTAAATGAATAATACCAAAATTGCATTTTTGTGAATTGTATGATAGTTGAGTGAATAAGAGTTGTGAACACTAAGGGGAGCACCCAGCAATTTGTTTGCTTAAAAAAAAAAAAAAAAAAAGAGAAAAGAAAAGAAAGAAGAGAGAAAGGGGGTGGACGCGAGCGCACCATGTACGCGCACGCGTCCTTGTGTGGATGCACCACGAGCCAACACTCCCGAGAGTTGGGCCTCTCTTAGGCAAAATCATGCCTTGAACCCAACTCAACCCACGCGGACGCGCACTACGTGCGTGCGCACCGTTTTTCTGATCATGGACGTTCACGCGGACGCGCACATGCCGCGCCCGCGCCAATTTGCTGCTACAAAAGGTTGAGCCAAAACACAGAGAGTTGAGCCATTTCTGGGCTGGCTTTGAGCCCCAGGCCCAACTCGATCTGCGCGAGCGCACGAATCATGCTACCGCGCCAATTTCCTAACTCGTCAATGCACGCGGACGCGCCCTGGCCGCGCGCGCGTCCATGCGTGCTGCCACTACTTTAGGCCACGGACCCGAGAGTTGAGCGCGCCTCAAGCCCACTCTAAGCCTCAGGCCCAATCTCATGTACGCGTGCGCGCACGGTACGCGCACGCGCCCGTATCTCTTTTGCCATCCCACGCTAGAGCGCCTTGCACGCTCACGCGTGGATCTCTATTCCTCTCGATGCGCGCGGACGCGTACAAGCCGCGCGCGCAGATCTGGTGGCGAGACTTCCAGGCCTTTCTCCAGAGAGTTAAGCCTGCGTTGGGCCAACTCTAAGCCCCTAGCCCAACCCCATGCACGCGTGCGCGCACTGTACGCGCACGCGTCCCTTCCTATTTTGCTCATCCACGCTCAGGCGCGTTGTACGCGTACGCGTAGGTTCCAAGTTACCTCAATAGACGCGGATGCGCAAGGTGCGCGCCCGCGCCGATTCAAAAAATTGGGATAACCCTAGCACGCGAACACACTGCGCAGTCGCGCACTTCACCCCCCAACCTCCATCTTCTTCTTCCTCCTCTCAACCTCCATAACCGCCGCGGCAGCAGCACAGCAACCACCGCCGGCCACCCTCCTTTCTTCTTCTCTTTCTCCCTTTCACCACCACTCACTCTCACCCTTCTCTCACTCCGCCTCCAACTCTCCTCCTCTCCCTTCTGCCGCCGACAGCATTCACCGCCGCCGTTCCACCATTACCGCCGGTGATTCTCTTCCTCTACCCATCCACCATTCTTTCTCTTTACGCCTTTCTCTCTCTGTCTCTCAACCCTGACAGCTGTCCGGCACAACCACCGCAGCAACCCACACCGCCGCTCCTTTTCTGCCACTCCTCGCCACCGTCCACGGCGGCGCAGCCCCTGGTTCTATTGCCCCACCCCCCATTTCTCTTCCACTATTCGTTCCTCTGCTCCCAGGTTCCACTCAATTTTTTTCTGTTTTTCTGCTACTCTTTAATTTCTGATAGTTAGTCCAATTGTATGTTAGTTAGTTAAATTCAAAATTTTGTATGCTAGGTTAGTTAGAAATAATTGCGGTTAGGTAGCTAGGGCTGGATAGAGGATTCTAGGCCTGATAAGTGCTCCGTACATGCTTAAATTGCTGTATGCTTATTTGGATACTGTTTGTTGATTTTGGACTGATTTTGTGCATTTCATGCTGACTGAATGCTATACCACTGTCACTTTGCCTTATTTGATGTTGTTTGCTATGATAACTGTGATCATTTGCTATCCGGGAACGTCCTATTTTAAGCCGGAATGCTGCCCGATTTTTAAGGAAATTGGTTCATTTTAACCTTTATTTCAAACTTGGGCAACTTTCTTTCCCTTTTGATTTCCCGGATTTGCATTATTCATTGTGAACATGAACCACAACTTCTCTTTTCATTGAGCATCAATATCATCATATCACCAATCTACTTTTCTAACCTACTAATTTTTTTAACCAACTAACTTCCATTCACCTTTAACCAATTTTTAACAATTCTTTTAAAGCATATGATGATACTATTGACCTTTTGAATATGAGTTGTTGATTTAATGAAGTTTGTCATTTCCTTGGTTCATTTGTTCACTTTTGCACAATCATTACAGCATCATGGTTGTTTCTTTTGTCAATTGTATCCTGAACATGCTTTCTTTGTTAAATGCTAAATGTCTTATATATCCTATCATATTTCTTTTCAGGATGACTGACAAAGGCAAAGCCATAGCCACTACTCCAACAAGAGAAAACACTCTACCCCTCCATTCCATCCACCTACAAGCATTATGCTAAGAACCATTGAATGATGAGGAAAAAGAAAATCAGCAATTACCTTCCACCAACCCAGACAAATTCCCTAATCTCTACTGTGAGCTCCGGTTTTCTAAATATCGGACTACAAAGCTCAACATTGAGAAGAAGCTACTTCTCCCGATGGATGTGAGACGTTCTATTTCCGGTCGGATCGTCGATTTGGGTATAGACTTTGTTGACCGGGATTTGGGGGATATCAATGTATCATGGGTGAAGGAATTTTACTGCAACTTCTTCCGTCCGACATTAGATTCAGTTCAGGTGAGGGTAGGGAGATTATGATTACTGAGACTGCTATTGAGGAGGCGCTACAGTGTCGCCATGTCCCGGATGAGCTGTTGCCCATCAGCAGGCTGAGTTAGCCATACACAGCATGACATTTGATTTGAGGCCAGGACTGTTATTGGGATACCAGATGCCACATGGATTATGGATGCGGGCAACACCAAGCCGAAGGGGTTGTTGTTCACTCATCTGACTAGGAGGCCAAGATTGGCAGATGATCTTTGCTTGCTACGTCATTCCCACCACACCACTTCTCTGAGATTCCTATGGAGATGCTTCTACTGATTGGGTGTGTCATGGAGGGGAAGGAGGTCTCTTTCCCTAGACTGATCAGACAGTGTATGTGGCGGGCGCATATTCGTGGCCTACTTCCATTTCCTACATTGGTCACGAGTATGGCGGCCCTGGCAGATGTTCCGTGGTTGGATGATGATGTGCGACCACCCCCTGATGCTGATGACAGGGAGGTTACTATCCCCTGGGGTGGTTGGGTGCACGAGAAGCCACTTGCTCGGCGCCGATCTCGGGCTAGAGCTACCGTGGGGACGCCTTCACCTTCTGCCCCTACGGCTGCCCCATCATCCTCTACTGCTGCAGCTCCATTATCGTCTACGGATGTCAGGCGCCGGTTGGACAGGAGGACCAGGCCTTGATTTCTTTGGGTGCTGAGCTACCTCCGCTTCCCGATTCTCCGGCCTCCGATGAGCAGGGTCATCAGGAGGAGGCTGCGGAGGCACCAGTTCAGCAGGACTCCCCTGCCACTACAGAGCCACTAGAGATTCATGAGGAGCCGGTCCCACAGTCCGAGCCTGAGCTATCGTTGTACCTCCCACTGATCCTCCGGTTTAGCATCGAGGACGATGCTTGGTTTTAAGTGTGGGGAGGGCACCGGTAGCATTATTTGGGAACCCGTTGAACTTTTCAGCCTAGTTATCTTATTCTGCACACTTTGTATATATTTTGATGCATTTCTAGTTTGATTTGGATACTTTTATTGCTTATTTTGAATTTTAGATATTTTGATGCTTTTGGATATTTTTAGATGTTTTGGATGATAGATTCCATACTTTTAGTTGGATTCTTCTTTATACATTTTGTTTATCTTTGTTTTTAGTTGTAGTTGTGATTAGAATCATACTCGAATTGCAAATATTTAGCTACCCTTTTGCATGATATATTGGTTTTAAATGAAAAAGAAAAGGGTGAACTAGAAAATTTTGAATCGTTCAATCACAACATGCTTGGTCAAACATTGAAATTTTTCAAGAAGTTTAAATATAGGGCATTAACCCAATTGATTGAAAGAAAATTTTTGAAAATTTGCTTGAATTTCATACTTTGTGAAGCATGTATTGAACTAAGAACACAAGCTTGTGAGACTTGAGCCTATTGATGTGGTTACATTTTATAACCACTTATTTTCCATTCTTGTGTGAAATTGTTCTCTTTTTATGATTGTAATCCTTGATTTGCTTGATTCTATATATCCATATATTTTTGTATTTATGCACTTATATGATGAGGCCATTACCTCATTAGCCACTTGCCCAAATAGCCAACCTTTTACTCTCCATTGTTAGCCAATTTGAGCCTATGTTCAACCAACTTATTCTCAATTTAGCACATTACAAGCCCAAGGCGG
Source organism: Arachis stenosperma (assembly GCF_014773155.1). NCBI lineage: Eukaryota > Viridiplantae > Streptophyta > Magnoliopsida > Fabales > Fabaceae > Arachis > Arachis stenosperma. The sequence goes on from NC_080382.1 coordinate 107,921,225, forward strand.
AAAACCAATGAAAAAGTCCTTGTTTGGATCTTTGATTAGCCTAGGCTAGTGAGAGTGTTTATTATTCAAGTTTGGTGAGGCTTGGGAACATTGGATGGGATAAGGGGTAGTATACTTTCATGTTTAGGAATTGGTACATATTCAGTATTGATTAAATGTAAAAACCTTATGCATTGATGTTCTTGTATGTAATGAAAAAAAAAAAAAAGAATGAATGAAAAAGAAAAAAAAAGAAAAAAAATAAGAAAAAAAAATGAATGATGATGAAAAAGAAAAAAGTATATATAATAAGAGGGGACAAATTGCCCCAAAGTGAAGTCAATAAAAAGGAATCAAGCATAGGTGTTATGAATCTAATAAGAATGCAGGAGTATGTAAGGAAAGTGAAGAATGGGTAGTTAGAATAGTTTGAACTTGTATAGGTCATCAAATAGGTTAGGTGGGAAAGTCTATGCTAATCAAAGATTCAAATCCTAGTCCACTTAACCATAAATGATCCTACCTTGACCCTAACCCCATTACAACCAAATGAAAGACCTCATGATGAATGTATGCATGCATTGAATAAATGTTGATTGTTAGAAGAAAATCAAATTTTGGAAAACATGATTAGAAGAGAATTGAGTGATTAACCCTTAAAACACTTGAGTGAATAGAGCGGATACACATCCGGTGAGGGTTCAAAAGTTCAATCACATGTATTCACCCATATTATCTATATTCTTGCAAGTTGAACTCTTTTGATGATTCATACGATTGTGGTTTGGACTTAGTTCCTATTGCCTAGCTCTTGTACTTACACAGTTCTTGGGGATGATTGTTTGAACTAAGCATTTCCAATTGCTTTAGGTAGTTGCATTTAGATAGGATTCACATAGTTTAGTTGCATTCAATAAATGTCACAACCTTTAGTTCCTTCTTATTTTAGCATGAGGACATGCTAAGGTTTAAGTGTGGGGAGGTTGCAAACCCCAATTTGAGGGTTCGTTGTATTGAATTTAAAGTATTTTGATAACCTTTTGTCACATTTAGCCTATAAATTAGCATGGTTTTGTTATCTCTCCCGTATTGTGCTTAAGTGTAAAAACATGCTTTTTAAACCCTATTTTGATGAATTCTAAAATTCTCTTTGATTCCACAAGATGCCTTGATGCGTTTGCTAGTAATTACAGGATTGAAATAGGCTGGACATGGATCAAAGGAAGCAAGGAAGGAAGCATACAAGTGGAGAGAAGCACTAAAAGCCAAAAAGAGCTGATCCAGGCCATGTACGCGTACGCGCACAAGGCGCTCGCGCGCACATTGCGAAATAGGCCAAGGACGCGCACGAGGTACCATGCGCGCACGCGCCGATGATGGCACATGACCTCATTGATGCAACACGTGCCTGGCGATTTGTACGCGCACAAGGCGCTCGCGCGCACATTGCGAAATAGGCCAAGGACGCGCACGTACCATGCGCGCACGCGCCGATGATGGCACATGACCTCATTGATGCAACACGTGCCTGGCGATTTGAGAGGGTTTCTGAACCCAATTTTGGCGCCAAAATGCATATAAGAGCCAAGGATGAAAGGGACTTGACATGTACATGTTAGATGTTAGATTAGTTACCATTAGTTTTAGTTTAGGAATTTTAGTTAGTTTCTAGAGAGAGAAGCTCTCACTTCTCTCTAGAATTAGGATTAGGTTTAGGTTAATCTCCTTCCTTAGATCTAGGTTAATTCATGCTTTGATTACTTTTCACTTGTTAATTCTTACTCTTCTCTTCTCTCTCTCTCTAGTTATATACTTTAATTCTTGCAATTCTTCATTTTTGTTGTGGATCTAGTGTTATTCTTTTGTTTTCTTTAATAATGCAATTTGAGGTAATTCATGTGATTGTGATGTTGTTGATTGTTGTTGTTAATTCTTTGTAATTGTTAGTTGTGATTCCTTTTATTCTTACAAATAAGAATGCTTTCTTTCATTACCCTCCAAGTGTTTGATGAAATGCTTGAGAGGATGTTAGACTAGAATTTTATGTTCTTGGCTTGAGAAGGTAACTTAGGATTTCTTGAGTCACTAGTGTCCATTGATTGCTAGTTGATAGCCATTAACTCTAGCCTTCATTAATCCATTAGTGTAAAGCTAGGACTTATGGACTAGGATTGATATAACTCACTTGACTTTCCTTTGTTAATGATTTAAGGATGATTAAGTGGGATTAATCCTTGCAACTACCATACTTGTGGCTAGTGATAATGATGAAGACCCTTGACAACCAAATCTTGCCAAGACCATTTTGTTAATAAAGTTTTCTTACCATTTACTATTCATGTTCATCTAAAACCCCAAAATAATTCAAACCAATAACAAGACACTTTATGTAAGTCCTAGGAGAACGACCGAGGTCTAAATACTTCGGTTTATAAATTTCAGGGGGTTTGTACTAGTGACAAACAACTTTTTGTACGAAAGGATTATTGTTGGTTTAGAGACTATACTTCGACGAGAATTCATTTGAAATTCTAAACCGTCAAAAATCCAATCGTCAAATGGCGCCGTTGCCGGGGATTTACAATGGTGTTATGTATTGGTTATTGTACATAGTAATAGTGTGAATAGGTTTATCTTTTGTTTGTTTCTTAACTTTTGTTAGTTTTCCTTTGTCCTCTCACTATGAATTCTCACCTTGGCTATGAGTTTGGCTCTAATTGTGTTGTAGGAAATGTGGACTTTAATGGCAACATGTACCATGGATGGAACCATCAAAGATGGGAGGAGCCTCAAGGAATTGATCACTCCTATTGGCAACAACCTCCGGACACTTATAGGTATAACTTCCATCCTAATGCATGTCAATTTCATGGCTATAAGTGGTTGCTAGTGGGAATGATTGAGCGTTGTATGAACTCTAACCATCCTCTAGCCACGGGCTTGAGGTCATGCCTTCTCAATTGAACCGGCTTTCCTCTTGAATCTTGCTTCCATTGTGCGCCCTCTTCACATATGGTTGTGAGGACTTGGTCCAACCTTTGATCAAAGTTGACCCTTCTAGTGTAAGGATGCTCATCTCCTTGCATCATAGGTGGCATAGAACTCTTGAACCATCAAGATTCCGACTTGTTGAATGGGGTTGGTGATACTTCCCACCTCTTTCTTCGGATCTCATGGCGATCTCCGGATATTCACACCCTTTTTGAGTGAAAAGGGGACCTCGGGGATCACCTTCTTCATCTATCCATCTCCCATGACTCGGAGGTGAAGCTTTTGCCTTCCCTTTCCTCTTTTTAGAGGTTTCTCTCCGCCTTGGATGCCATAATGGTTATGAAAAAAGCAACGCTTTTACCACACCAAACTTAAAATGTTTGCTCGTCCTCGAGCAAAGAAGAAAAAGAGAGTAGAAGAAGAAGAAATGAGGAAGAGGGGGAGGTGGGTGTGTTCGGCCAAGAAGGGAAAGAAGGGTGTTTTAGGTTGTGTGAAAAAAGGGTTGAAGAAGGGTATATATAGGAGAGAGGGGGGTAATGTTCGGCCATTATGGGGGGCTTGGGAGGAAAGTGGTTTGAATTTGAAGGGGAGGAAGAGGGGAGGTGGTGTGTTCGGCCAAGAAGGGAAAGAAGGGGTGTTTTAGGTTGTGTGAAAATGAAGGTTGAAGAAGGGTATATATAGGAGAGAGGGGGGTAATGTTCGGCCATTATGGGTGGGCTTGGGAGGAAAGTGGTTTGAATTTGAAGGGTGAGGTTGTGGGGATTTATGAAGGATGTAGTGTGAAGAGAAGGATGGATTTGATAGGTGAAGGTTTTTGGGGAAGAGTGTTAGGTGATTGGTGAATGGGGAAGAAAGAGAGAGTGATGGTGGGGTCCTGTGGGTCCACAGCTCCTGTGGTGTCAAGGAAAAGTCATCCCTGCACCAAGTGTTGCTCAAAATCACGTTTTGAGCCATTTCTGGCGTTAAACGCCGGCTGGTGCCCATTCCTGCGTTAACGCCAGGTTGTTGCCCTTTTCTGGCGTTTAACGCCAGTCTGGTGCCCCTTTCTGGCGTTAAACGCTACAAAAAAGATAAATAACAAAAGAAAATGGTTAACTATAAAACATTGGGTTGCCTCCCAACAAGCGCTTCTTTAATGTCATTAGCTTGACAGAGGTCTCTCATGGAGCCTCAGAAACACTCAGAACCGGTTGGAACCTCCCAACACCAAACTTAGAGTTTGAATGTGGGGGTTCAACACCAAACTTAGAGTTTGGTTGTGGCCTCCCAACACCAAACTTAGAGTTTGACTGTGGGGGCTCTGCTTGGCTCTGTTTTGAGAGAAGCTCTTCATGCTTCCTCTCCATGATGACAGAGGGATATCCTTGAGCCTTAAATACAAAGGATTCTTCATTCACTTGAATGATCATTTCACCTCTATCAACATCAATCACAGCTTTTGCTGTGGCTAGGAAAGGTCTGCCAAGGATGATGGATTCATCCATGAATTTCCCAGTCTCTAGGACTATGAAATCAGTAGGGATGTAATGGTCTTCAATCTTCACCAAAACATTCTCTACAAGTCCATGAGCTTGTTTTCTTGAATTGTCTGCCATCTCTAGTGAGATTTTTGCAGCTTGCACCTCAAAGATCCCTAACTTCTCCATTACAGAGAGGGGCATGAGGTTTACACTTGACCCTAAGTCACACAAGGCCTTCTTGAAGGTCATGGTGCCTATGGTACAAGGTATAGAAAACTTCCCAGGATCCTGCCTCTTTTGAGGTAATTTCTGCCTAGACAAGTCATCCAGTTCTTTGGTGAGCAAAGGGGGTTCATCCTCCCAAGTCTCATTTCCAAACAACTTGTCATTCAGCTTCATGATTGCTCCAAGGTATTTAGCAACTTGCTCTTCATTGATATACTCATCCTCTTCAGAGGAAGAATACTCATCAGAGCTCATGAATGGCAGAAGTAAGTCCAATGGAATCTCTATGGTCTCATCTTGAGCCTCAGATTCCCATGGTTCAGAGGAGGTTGGTGCACGCCCATTGAGGTCTTCCTCAGTGGCGTCCACCTCCTCTCTTTCCTCTCCATATTCGGCCATGGTTATGGCTTTGCACTCTCCTTTTGGATTTTCTTCTGTATTACTTGGGAGAGTACTAGGAGGGAGTTCAGTAACTTTCTTACTCAGCTGACCCACTTGTCCTTCCAAATTTCTAATGGAGGACCTTGTTTCAGACATGAAACTTTGAGTGGTCTTGATTAGATCAGAGACCATTGTTGCTAAGTCAGAAGTACTCTGCTTAGAACTCTCTGTCTGTTGCTGAGAAGATGATGGAAAAGGCTTGTTATTGCCAAGCCGGTTTCTTCCACCATTATTATTGAAACCTTGTTGAGGTCTCTCTTGATTCTTCCATGAGAAATTTTGGTGATTTCTCCATGAAGAATTATAGGTGTTTCCATAGGGTTCTCCTAGGTAATTCACCTCTTCCATTGAAGGGTTCTCAGGATCATAAGCTTCTTCCTCAGATGAAGCTTCCTTAGTACTGCCATGTGCATTTTGCATTCCAGACAGACTTTGAGAGATTAAATTGACTTGTTGAGTCAATATCTTATTCTGAGCCAGTATGGCATTCAGAGCATCAATCTCAAGAACTCCTTTCTTCTGACTAGTCCCATTATTCACAGGATTCCTTTCAGAAGTGTACATGAATTGGTTATTTGCAACCATTTCAATTAGCTCCTGAGCCTCTGTAGGCGTCTTCTTCAGATGAAGAGATCCTCCAGCAGAGCTATCCAAAGACATCTTGGATAGTTCAGAGAGACCATCATAGAAAATACCTATGATGCTCCATTCAGAAAGCATGTCTGAGGGACATTTTCTGATTAATTGTTTGTATCTTTTCCAAGCTTCATAGAGGGATTCTCCATCCTTCTGTCTGAAGGTTTGGACTTCCACTCTAAGCTTACTCCATCTTTGTGGTGGAAAGAACTTTGCCAAGAAGGCATTGACTAGCTTTTCCCAAGAGTCCAGGCTTTTTTTAGGTTGAGAGTCCAACCATATTCTAGCTCTGTCTCTTACAGCAAAAGGGAATAGCATCAGTCTATAGACTTCAGGGTCTACCCCATTAGTCTTGACTGTGTCACAGATTTGCAAGAATTCAGCTAAGAACTGATGAGGATCTTCCATTGGAAGTCCATGGAACTTGCAATTCTGTTGCATTAGAGAAACTAATTGAGGCTTAAGCTCAAAGTTGTTTGCTCCAATGGCAGGGATAGAGATGCTTCTCCCATAAAAATCAGGAGTAGGTGAAGTAAAGTCACCCAGCACCTTCCTTGCATTGTTGGCATTGTTGTTGTTTTCGGCTGCCATGTCTTCTTCCTCTTTGAAGAATTCGGTCAGGTCCTCTAAAGAGAGTTGTGCCTCGGCTTCTCTTAGCTTTCTCTTCAAGGTCCTTTCGGGTTCAGGGTCAGCTTCAACAAGAATGCCTTTGTCTCTGTTCCTGCTCATATGAAAGAGAAGAGAACAAGAGAATGTGGAATCCTCTATGTCACAGTACAGAGATTCCTTGAAGTGTCAGAGGAAAAGAAAAATAGAAGAAAAGAAGGTAGAAGAATTCGAACTTTAATTGGACAAGGTTCGAATTGTGCATTGAGAAGGAGTGGTACTCCATAAATAGAAGGATGTGAGAAGGAGGGAAGAGGATTTTCGAAAATTAATTAGAAGAATTTTGAAAACATTTTTGAAAAACACTTAATTGATTTTCGAAAATAAGAGTAAGAAGGAAATCAAGTGATTTTTGAAAAAGATTTGAGATTAGAAGTTAAAAAGATTTGATTGAAAACTATTTTGAAAAAGATGTGGTTAAGAAGATATGATTGGTTTTAAAAAGATGTAATTGAAAAGATATGATTTGAAAACAATTTTAAAAGATATGATTTGAAAACAATTTGAAAAGATATGATTTTAAAATTAATGACTTGCCTAACAAGAAAAGATATGATTCAAACATAAAACCTTCCTTAACAGAAAAGGCAAAAAATGTTCAATCAAATCATTAATTGTTAGTAAGTATCTTTGAAAAAGGAAAGAAATAGATTTTGAAAACATTTGATTGAAAATATATGATTTGAAAAAGATTTGGTTTTGAAAAACATTGAAAACTTGAAAAAAATTGATTTTGAAAACAAAATCTTCCTCCTAGCACCATCCTGGCGTTAAACGCCCAGAATGGTATACATTCTGGCGTTTAACGCCCAAAATGCTACCTCTTTGGGCGTTAAACGCCCAACCAGGTACCCTGGCTGGCGTTTAAACGCCAGTCTGTCTTCTTTACTGGGCATTTTTGAATGCTCAGCTTTTTCTGTATAATTCCTCTGCAGTATGTTCTGAATCTTCAATTCTTTGTATCATTGACTTGAAAAGACACAAATTAAAAAATATTTTTGGATTTTTTTAATAATCAAAATGCAACAGGAATCAATTAACAATGCATGCAAGACACCAAACTTAGCAGTTTGTGTGCTACTGACACTATATGAGACACATGAACACTCAAGTCAATAGAATTTAAAGATCAAAACAAAGAACTATATGCATGGATTCGAAAAAATATAACAAAAACATGCATTTGACAACAAACTTAAGATGAGACTCTAGACTCAAACAAGAAACATCAAATATTTTTGGTTTTTTATGATTTTGTAATTTTTTTTTTTCGAAAATTAAGTGGGAAAAGGTATCAAAATTCTTAATGAGAATTCCAGGAATCAGTGCAATGCTAGTCTAAGACTCCGGTCCAGGCATTAGACATGGCTTCACAGCCAGCCAAGCTTTCAAGGAAAGCTTCGGTCCAAAACACTAGACATGACCAAAGGTCAGCCAAGTCTTAGCAGATCACTGCTCCAAAAGCAAGATTGATGAAAATCAACAAGCTCTTGTGGTGATAAGTTGAAACCTCGGTCCAATCAGATTAGACATGGCTTCTCAGCCAGCCAGATTTCAACAAATCATCATGAAACTCTAGAATTCATCTTCAAGAATTTCGAAAAAAAATAAATACCTAATCTAAGCAACAAGATGAACCGTCAGTTGTCCAAACTAGAACAATCCCAGGCATTGTTACCTAAAGCTTGCTCAAAACTTGAACAATCCCCGGCAACGGTGCCAAAAACTTGGTAGCGCGAAATTGTGAACAATACTTTTCACAACTCTCATAATCCCTGGTCATGAACTCCAAAAACTTGGTGGTTCAATTCCATGGCATTACACAACTTCGCACAACTAACCAGCAAGTGCACTGGGTCGTCCAAGTAATACCTTACGTGAGTAAGGGTCGATCCCACGGAGATTGTTAGCATTGAAGCAAGCTATGGTCATCTTGTAAATCTTAGTCAGGCAAACTCAAATGTATATGATGATGAACGAAAATAGCATAAAAGATAAAGATAGTGATACTTATGTAATTCACTGGTAGGAACTTCAGATAAGCGTATGAAGATGCCTTCCCTTCCGTCTCTCTGCTTTCCTACTGCCTTCATCCAATCCTTCTTACTCCTTTCCATGGCAAGCTCGTGTAGGGTTTCACTGTTGTCAGCAGCTACCTCCCATCCTCTCATTGAAAACAATTGCATAAGCTCTGGTCACAGCATAGCGGAATTCATCTGTCGGTTCTCAATCAGACCGGAATAGAATCCAATGATTCTTTTGGCGTCTGTCACTAACGCCCCGCCCTCAGGAGTTTGAAGTACGTCACAGTCATTCAGTCATTGAATCCTACTCAGAATACCACAGACAAGGTTAGACCTTCCGGATTCTCTTGAATGCTGCCATCAGGTCCTGCCTATACCACGAAGACTCTGATCTCACGGAATGGTTGGCTCGTTTGTCAGGCGAGCACTCGGTTGTCAGGCGATCAACCATGCATCGTGCAATCAGGAATCCAAGAGATATTCACTAAGCCTCAGATGCTTGTAGAACAAGAGTGGTTGTCAGTCACCTTGTTCATGGGTGAGAATGGTGATGGGCGTCAATCATCACCTTCATCAAGTTGAAGAACAAGTGATATCTTGGACAAAGAACAAGCGGAATTGAATGGAAGAACAATAGTAATTGCATTAATACTCGAGGTACAGCAGAGCTCCACACCTTAATCTATGGTGTGTAGAAACTCCACCGTTGAAAATACATAAGAACAAGGTCTAGGCATGGCCGAATGGCCAGCCTCCCAAATGATCTAAGATAGCATGAAATTCAAAGATAGCTACCAAGATGTCTAATACAATAGTAAAAGGTCCTACTTATAGAAAACTAGTAGCCTAAGGTGTACAAAAGATGAGTAAATGACATAAAAATCCACTTCCGGGCCCACTTGGTGTGTGCTTGGGCTGAGCAAATGAAGCATTTTCGTGTAGAGACTCCTCTTGGAGTTAAACGCCAGCTTTGGTGCCAGTTTGGGCGTTTAACTCCCATTTAGGTGCCAGTTCCGGCGTTTAACGCTGAAATTTCTGTAGGTGACTTTGAACGCCGGTTTGGGCCATCAAATCTTGGGCAAAGTATGGACTATTATATATTTCTGGAAAGCCCAAGATGTCTACTTTCCAACGCCATTGAGAGCGCGCCAATTGGGCTTCTGTAGCTCCAGAAAATCCACTTCGAGTGCAGGGAGGTCAGAATCCAACAGCATCTGCAGTCCTTTTGAGTCTCTGGATCAGATTTTTGCTCAGGTCCCTCAATTTCAGCCAGAAAATACCTGAAATCACAGAAAAACACACAAACTCATAGTAAAGTCCAGAAAAGTGAATTTTAATTAAAAACTAATAAAAATATAATAAAAACTCAACTAAAACTATCAACAACACACTAAAAACAATGCCAAAAAGTATACAAATTATCCGCTCATCAACGCCCCTACACTAGAAGGGTCAACTTTAATCAAAGGTTGGACCAAGTCCTAATGGACATATGTGTGGAAGGAGCTCAATGGAAAAGAGACTCCAAAGGCAAGCCAGTTCAACTAAGAAGACTGGACCTCAAGCCTGTGGCTAGAGGATGGTTGGAGTTCATTCAACGCTCCATCATTCCCACTAGCAACCGATCTGAAGTCACTGTAGATCGGGCCATCATGATTCATAGCATCATGATTGGAGAGGAAGTAGAAGTTCATGAAGTCATCTCCAATAAAATCTACAAAATAGCCGAAAAGCCCTCCACCATGGCAAGGCTAGCTTTTCCTCACCTTATTTGCCATCTATGTTACTCAGCTGGAGTTATCATAGAAGGAGACATCTCCATTGAAGAGGATAAGCCCATCACCAAGAAGAGGATGGAGCAAGCAAGAGAAACCCTCCACGGATCTCAAGAGATGCATGAGGAAGCTCATCATCAAGAAATTCCTGAGATGCCTCAAGGGATGCACTTTCCTCCCAACAACTATTGGGAACAACTCAACATTTCCTTAGAAGATTTGAGCCACAATGTGGAACAATTAAGGGTGGAACATTATAAGCACTCCATCATTCTCCATGAAATAAGAGAAGATCAAAGAGCAATGAAGGAGGAGCAACAAAGGCAAGGAAGGGACATAGAAGAGCTTAAGGACATTGTTGGTTCTTCAAGAAGAAGATGCCACTAAGGTGGATTCATTCCTTGTTCTTATTTCTTTCTGCTTTTCGGTTTTTATGATATGTTTATCTATGTTTTCTGTCTCTACTTCATGACCATTAGTATTTAGTAACTATGTCTTAAAGCTATGAATAATTCCATTAATCCTTCACCTTTCTTAAATGAAAAATGTTTTTAATTCAAAAGAACAAGAAGTACATGAATTTTGAATTTATCTTTGAATTTAGTTTAATTATATTGATGTGGTGACAATACTTTTTGTTTTCTGAATGAAAGCTTGAACAGTGCATATTTTTGATCTTGTTGTTTATGAATGTTAAAACTGTTGGCTCTTGAAAGAATGATGAACAAGGAGAAATGTTATTGACAATCTGAAAAATCATGGAATTGATTCTTGAAGCAAGAAAAAGCAGTGAAAAAGCAAAAACTTGCGAAAAAAAATTTGAAAGAAAAAAGAAAAAGCAAGCAAAAAAAACCAATAGCCCATAAAACCAAAAGGCAAGGGTAAAAAAGATCCAAGGCTTTGAGCATCAATGGATAGGAGGGCCCAAAGAAATAAAATCCAGGCCTAAGCGGCTAATTCAAGCTGTCCCTAACCATGTGCTTGTGGCATGCAGGTCCAAGTGAAAAGCTTGAGAATGAGTGGTTAAAGTCGTGATCCAAAGCAAAAGAGTGTGCTTAAGAGCTCTGGACACCACTAACTGGGGACTCTAACAAAGCTGAGTCACAATCTGAAAAGGTTCACCTAGTTATGTGTCTGTGGCATTTATGTATCCGGTGGTAATACTGGAAAACAAAGTGCTTAGGGCCACGGCCAAGACTCATAAGTAGCTGTGTTCAAGAATCAACATGCTTAACTAGGAAAGTCAATAACACTATCCGAAATTCTAAGTTCCTAGAGAAGCCAATCATTCTAAACTTCAAAGGAAAAAGTGAGATGCCAAAACTGTTCAGAAGCAAAAAGCTACAAGTCCCGCTCATCTAATTAGAATTAATATTCATTGATATTTTGAAATTTATAGTATATTCTCTTCTTTTTATCCTAATTGATTTTCAGTTGCTTGGGGACAAGCAACAATTTAAGTTTGGTATTGTCATGAGCGGATAATTTATACGCTTTTTGGCATTGTTTTTAGGCAGTTTTTAGTAAGTTCAAGCTACTTTTAGGGATATTTTCATTAGTTTTTATGATAAATTTACATTTCTGGACTTTACTATGAGTTTGTGTGTTTTTCTGTAATTTCAGGTAATTTCTGGCTGAAATTGAGGGACTTGAGCAAAACTCTGAAAAAGGCTGACAAAAGGACTGCTGATGCTGTTGGAATCTGACCTCCCTGCACTCAAAATGGATTTTCTGGAGCTACAGAACTCCAAATGGCGCGCTCTCAACGGCGTTGGAAAGTAGACATCCAGAGCTTTCCAGCAATATATAATAGTCCATATTTTATTCGGGAATTGACGACGTAAAGTGGCGCTCAACGCCATGTACATGCTGCTGTCTGGAGTCAAACGCCAGAAACACGTCACAACCCGGAGTTGAACGCCAGAAACATGCTATAACTCGGCGTTCAACTCCAATAAAAGCCTCAGCTCGTGGTTAGATCAAGCTCAGCCCAAACATACACCAAGTGGGCCTCGGAAGTGGATTTATGCATCAATTACTTACTTCTATAAACCCTAGTAGCTAGTCTAGTATATATAGAACATTTAACTATTGTATTAGACGTCTTTTGACCACGTTTCATCTTTGGTCTCAGTTTTGTTTTATTCTTCATCTTAAGAGGCTATTGATCACATTTTAGGGGGCTGGCCATTCGGCCATGCCTGAACCTTTCACTTATGTATTTTCAACGGTGGAGTTTCTACACACCATAGATTAAGGGTGTGGAGCTCTGCTGTACCTCAAGTTTCAATACAATTACTATTATTTTCCATTCAATTCTCTTTTATTCTTATTCCAAGATATACGTTGCACAACAACTTGATGAATGTGATGATCCGTGACACTCATCATCATTCTCACCTATGAACGCGCGTGACTGACAACCACTTCCGTTCTACCTTAGGCCGGGCGCATATCTCTTAGATTCCCCAACAGAATCTTCGTGGTATAAGCTAGATAGATGGCGGCATTCATGGGAATCCAGAAAGTCTAACCTTGTCTGTGGTATTCCGAGTAGGATTCCGGGAATCCGGAAAGTCTAACCTTGTCTGTGGTATTCCGAGTAGGATTCCGGTATTGAATGACCGTGACGAGCTTCAAACTCCTGAAGGCTGGGCGTTAGTGACAGACGCAAAAGAATCAAGGGATTCTATTCCAACCTGATTGAGAACCGACAGATGATTAGCCGTGCTGTGATAGAGCATTTGGACCATTTTCACTGAGAGGATGGGATGTAGCCATCGACAAGGGTGATGCCTCCAGACGATTAGCCATGCAGTGACAGCGCATAGGACCATTTTCCCAAGAGGATGAAAAGTAGCCATTGACGACGGTGATGCCCTACATACAGCTTGCCATGGAAAGGAGTAAGAAGGATTGGATGAATGTAATAAGAAAGTAGAAATACAAGAGGAGCACAGCATCTCCATACGCCTATCTGAAATTCCCACTATTGATTTACATAAGTATTTCTATCCCTTTTTATTTTATTTATCTTTATTTATCCAATCTAATTACATTTGACTTTATGAATCCACTTAACTGGGATTTACAAGGTGACCATAGCTTGCTTCATACCAACAATCTCTGTGGGATCGACCCTTACTCACGTAAGGTATTACTTGGATGACCCAGTACACTTGCTGGTTAAGTTGAACGGAGTTGTGTCCACACATAGCCAATAGCCATTAAATAAATCTCATGCAAATACAAAGAGGGTCACAATTTCGTCCACCACCGACCTATTAAGGCATTATAGGCTGAGCTTACGTCGACCACAATGTAGTCTATTTTGAGTGTTCTTGACTAGTTTCCTTTTCCAAAGGTCGTGTGTAGTGAGACGTATCCACGTGGTTGAACTGGGGTGTCTCCCAGTCCGAATAGGTTGTTCGGATATGCTCTGAGTTCTTTTTCTTTTAGGCCGAGTTTGTTGAAGGCAGTTTTGAATAATATGTCGGTGGAGCTTCCTTGGTCTATCAGTGTGCGGTGGAGATTTGTGTTTGCCAATACGATAGTGATGACCAAAGGATCGTCGTGTCCTGGGATGATGCCGGATGCATCCTCTTTGGTAAAAGTAATTGTGGGGATGTCGGGTGTTTTCTCTCTTCCCTCAATATGATATATTTCTTTAAGATATCTTTTGTGAGATGATTTGGAGATCCCGCCTCTCACAAATCCTCCGTGTATCATGTGGATGTGTCTCTCAGGTGTACGAGGTGGTCGTTCTGCCTATCTGACATCTTCATCCCTTCTTGTTTTAATGGGATCGTCTGCTCGGCTTGCCAAATACCGATCTAATTTTCCTTTTCTTACCAGTTTTTCTATGATATTTTTTAAGTCGAAACATCCGTTGGTGGAATGTCCATAGATTCGATGATATTCACAATATTCTGCCTGGTTTCCTCCTTCTTTTTTGCTTTTGAGTGGTTGAGCTGGAGGTATCTTTTCAGTATGGCATACTTCTCTGTAGACATCCACAAGGGATACCCAAAGAGGGGTATAATTTTAGTATTTTTTGATCTTTTCTCCATGTCGATCTTCTTTTTTCTTGGATTCTTTGTCCTTATCTCGGGAGGAGTAGGAGTATCCGGATTTTGAGGTCTCTCCTAGTCGACCGTTTTCCTCCATGTTGATATACTTCTCTGCTCATTCTTGTACCTCATTTAGAGATGTGGGATGCTTTTTCGATATGGATTGGCTAAAAGGCCCTTCTCGTAAGCCATTGATGAGGCCCATGATGGCTGCTTCTGTGGGCAGACTTTATATGTCTAGACATGCCTTGTTGAATCTTTTTATGTAGCTGCAGAGACTTTCCCGATCTCCTTGTTTGATTCCTAATAGACTTGGGGCGTGCTTGGTTTTGTCTTTCTGGATAGAGAATCTGGCTAGAAACTTCTTGGCTAGGTCGTCGAAGCTTGAGATGGACCTGGGGGGTAGATTGTCGAACCACTTAATCGCTGTTTTTGTTAAGGTAGTCAAGAAGGCTTTGCAGGGGACTGCGTCTGAGGCGTCAGTAAGGTACATTCGACTTTTAAAATTACTGAGGTGATGGCTGGGATCTGCCGTGCCATCATATAAGGCCATATCCGGGAGTTTAAAGTCCTTTAGGATTTTGGTCTTCATGATCTCCTTGGTAAATGGATCTTGGTCCTTGCGGGAGCTGTCCTCGTGGGTGGATCGAGTCGCTTTGGCTTTGAGATCGGCTTCGAGTTTTAGGAGTTTGTCTTCTAATTCCCGGCGTCGCCTTATCTCCCTTTGTAGGTCCTTTCCAGCTTCTCGCTGATGTTGGGCTTCTTTCTCAAGTTGTTTTAAACGATCTTGAAGTGTCTCAAGGGCTCCCGGGTTTGGTGAATTTTTGTCTCTGTTAGGTTGCGGGGTATCTTTTGGTGTAGTGTCCACATTTTTGTGCGGCGTTCTGTCTTCTAGACCCAAATCATGGTCGTTGTCAATGTTGTCCGCCATGATGCTGGGATGACTTCCAGGTCCCCGGCAACGGCGCCAATGTTCCGAGGGTTATCTGAAACTGTAAGTCGATCTCGGACGAGATCTTCTGTACTGGTCGGCGCTGTGGAGTCCGACTTGATGAGGACGGCTGGAGCCGCCGTGTTCGGCTTGTTGGACTTGGTGATGGTGCTGATCCTTCGTCACCGGAGGGTGCTGGTACCTACAATGGACTCTGATGCTTAAGTTAGCAAGGGTATTAAGCAGGTTTTTAGTAGAATCAGAGTATGAGTTATACCTGGATACTCTAGTGTATTTATAATGGTGTAAAGTGACATTTTCAGATAAGATAAGTTAGTTATATTATCTTATCTTCATGGGAACCACCCTTATCTCTATAGGCTTGGGCTGCCTTTGGATTTGGGTCGTGTTCCTCTATTTAGGCCCTTTATTGGCCTTCCCTGGCAATTTGGCCAAGCTCTTTGAGAAGAGGTTGGGTAGTTTAACCTGAAGAGGTCGGTCGTCTTGTTGCTAAACATCACGGGTCGTACAGCTCGACCAAGGGTATGAACACACGGCTTGCCACTTTTTGAATAGAACTATCATAAGAAAATTTTTGAAGAAAACCCCTTATAAACTTTGGAAAGGTTACCCACCAAACTTAGATTACTTGCACATCTTTGGATGCAAATGTTTTGTCTTAAATAACAAGGAAAATATGGGTAAGTTTGATCCAAAGGCGTATGAGTGTTTGTTTGTAGGATATTCCATAACTAGTAAAGCCTATAGGGTTTATCATAAAGATGCTAAGATTATTAAGGAATCCATACATGTTACCTTTTGTGATACTAATTTGGTGCAAAGGATTTTGGAAGATAGTGATGCAGGAAATCAAGCTCAAAAGGAAGATGAAACTACTCAAAATCATGAAAAAGAAAATTTTGGTCAAACTGAACCAGAAACTGCAACTGCTGAAAATTCAAGAGATAATTCCATTTTGTCTCATGAATCTGAAGGAAATTCTGAAGCCAGCAGCACCCAGAATCCCTTGGTATCTGAATCTGCCTCCAAATCCACTAGACCTCGTGAATGGAGATTCTTGAAGAATTATCTTGAGGAATTTGTCATTGGGGACATTTCTCATGGAGTGCAAACACGGTCTTCCACTAGAAAGGCAAATGAGGGATCAAACATTGCCCTTCTCTCACAAATAGAGTCTCAAAATGTCAAGGAAGCCCTTAGTGACCCCTCTTGGGTTAAAGCTATGGAGGATGAGCTTCTTGAATTTGAAAAGAACCAAGTGTGGACTTTGGTTCCAAGGCCAAGTGGAAAGAAAGTGACTGGAACCAAGTGGATATTTCGGAACAAGTTGGGAGAAGATAGTAGCATTGCAAGAAACAAGGCAAGGCTAGTGGCATAAGGATATGACCAAGAAGAAGGAATAGACTTTGATGAATCCTTTGCCCCTGTTGCCCGAATGGAAGCCATAAGACTTCTCTTAGCCTATGCTGCATTTTGTGATTTTAAATTATATCAAATGGATGTGAAATGTGCATTTTTGAATGGTGTGATAGATAGAGAAGTGTATGTGGAGCAGCCTCCTGGTTTTGAAAATAAAGAGCATTCTGATCATGTTTTCAAATTATCTAAAGATCTCTATAGTTTAAGACAAGCTCCTAGAGCTTGGTATGAGAGACTTAGCTCTTTTCTTTTGAAAAATGGTTTTCAAAGAGGCACCACTGACACAACTCTATTTATCAATAATTCTAATAATTCTTTTATTCTAGTCCAAATATATGTTGATGATATTATTATTGGATCAGCAAATGAATCCCTTTGTTATGAATTTGGAAAACTCATGACAAGTGAATTTGACATGAGTATGATGTGTGAACTTAATTTTTTTCTTAGGCTGCAAATTAAACAAACTGAAAAAGGTATTTTCATTCACCAAGAGAAGTATGCCAAGGAATTAGTTAAGAAATTTGGTATGGAAAATGCTAAACCCATGGGAACTCCCATGCATCCTAGTTCAAAATTAGATAAGGGAGAAACTGAGAAAGATGTTGATGAGACTAGGTATAGAGGAATGATTGGTTCTCTTATGTAATTAACTTTTTCTAGACCCGATATTGTGCAAAGTGTGGGATTATATTCTAGGTTCCAATCCAAACCAAAAGAGTCACATCTTTCTGCAGTTAAAAGGATCATTAGATATGTTCATGACACATCCAATTTTGGTCTTTGGTATCCTAAGATTGATGATTATTTCTGTAGTTGGTTATTGTGATGCAGATTTTGCTGGTGATAGAGTTGATAGAAAGAGCACTTCAGGCCTATGTTGTTTCCTTAGAAAGTCCTTAAATGTTTGGTCAAGTAAAAAGCAACCAACAGTGACCTTATCCACTGCAGAGGCTGAGTGTATAGCTGCTTCTTCTTGCTGTTCTCAGCTTTTATGGTTAAAAACACAGCTTACTGATTACAAATTAAATGCTGAAAATATTCCCTTGATGTGTGATAATATGAGTGGCATTAATATTTCTAAAAATCCAGTTTTGCACTCTAGGACTAAGCATATTGAAGTGAAATTTCACTCAATAAGAGAACATGTCCAAAAGGGGGGATATTAACATTCAATTTGTTAAATCAGAGGAGCAATTAGCAGATATTTTCACAAAATCATTAGCTGAGGACAGATTCTGCATGCTTAGGACTAGTCTAGGAATTTTGAGTTATGATTCTTTGTTTGATAACTGCTAATGTAATTGTTGGAGCTTTTTGTTTCATAAACAGGTATGAGACAATTCGGGGCAGAAGAAGAACGTTCCCCTTAATCAGCGTGATCTGGGCTTATTTTAAGTGAAAAAATAATTTGGGCCAACCTCAAAAATCAGATTTAGAGTGGTCAAATGTGTTTCCTTAAATCCAACCACCTCTGGGCCCAAATATGAATATTACATTTTTGTTTGGTTGTTAACTTTTGTTGGGCTGTGTGTTTAAATTTTTTTGAAAGGACTTTCATTCAATGTTTTTCTGGTCCAAAAAGATTTTCAGTTTGATTTAATTTTTAAGGTTTTTTTAATTTAAATTTAATTTCTTGTTTTATTTTTAAATCAAATAAAATCTTTCTTCAATGAGGTCATGTCTTTTCAAGTCAAATCAATGGTGCTGCAGTTGCATGGTTTGAGAAACTTTCTTTTGGGTACGGTTACTGTTCCGAGGGTTATCTGAAACTGGAGGTCGATCTCGGACGAGATCTTCTGTGCTGGTTGGAGTGGTTGTGTCCGACTTGTTGGACTTGGTGGTAGTGCTGATCCTTCGTCCCCGGAGGGTGGGGGGTACCTGCAAGGGACTCCGATGCTTAAGTTAGCAAGGGTATTAAGTAGGTATTGAATAGAATCATAGTATGAGTTATACCTGGGTTCTCTAGTGTATTTATAATGGTGAGATGTGACCTTCTTTGGATAAGATAAGTTAGTTATCTTATCTTATCTTATCTTTTGTCGAGGTCAGCTTATCTTCCATGGAACCGCCCTTATCGCTATAGGATTGGGCTGCCTTTAGATCGAGGTTGTATTCCTTGAGTTGGGCCCTTCTTTGGGCTTTCCTGTCGATTTGGCCGAGTTCTTTACGAAGAAGTTGGTCCGCTTGACCTAAAGAGGTCGGTCGCTTTGCTACTGAACATCCCGGCTCGGACAGCTCGACCCAGGGTATGAACAGTGCCCTGCTTGAGCTTGGTCTTCTTTTTTGAGGTCGAGTTCTTGACTTCGGTCCTTCTCTAGTAAAGCCGAACTCAAGCATTTTGTCGATTCCTTTGTAGAAGCTTTTTGAATGTGGAACGTTTTTCTCTAAAAGCGCGTGCTTTTATATCAGCGCTCTAGGAACGTGCGAGGGTTTAATACCTTCATTAATTGGTATTAATTGCCCCGTTTTTCCTTGTGGCCTTTTATTTTGAATTTGTGATCAGAAAACGGTTTCCCTTCTTCGCTCCTCTTCGTAACTTCTCCCTTCGTTCTCTCGCTCTCTGTCTTTCGCCCACATTTCACTTTTCTTGCGTTGCGGCGTCGTTCAGTGATTGGTGATTCCGTCTCTCCATTTCCAACTTTTCTGAAGCTTCCTGCTTTTTTCTAGGTTGGTTCCATTTTCTTTTCGTTTTGCTTTGTCTTTAATTCTCTGGTAAATTGTTGATATTTTCTTGAATGTCGAAAAAGTTCAAACCTTTCTTATGATCTTGTGTTTTCTTGTCGCTGTAATGTGTTTTTTCTTCTTCGCGTATTCCTGGTGTTTCTTCTTTGCGGTTTCCCAGGGTTTGCATGTTCTATTGTTGCTTCTGGCTGTTATTTTTGGAAAAACTGTCTCTTGCTCCTTAATTTCAAAAGATCCTTGTTGCTGTACCTTTGTGGGAGATAATGATACCTATAGTTTGCTTGTTTCTTGGAGTGCATTTTCTTGACTTCCTCTTGATACTTTTTAGGGTTTTTGCTTGAGTCTGCAAAAGGTTGTGTTTTTGACGATTTTCTGCTTGGTGTTGTTGACAATGCTCTTTGCTGGTAAACTGTAGAAAGATAGTGGCTTTGATGATTTTTGTGTTTCTACTTTCCTTTTTCGAAATGCTTTGTTTGTTTGAAGTCTTCTTTTCTTATTTGAGAGATGCTGGGATGCGAGCTGTAGATTTTTCCTGAAAACCTTGCTTTGCTACTGCCTCCAAATGATGCCCCAGGACTTTGGTTTGAGTCTTGGGGTTTTCCTTTTCTGTTTGTTCGCCTGTGTCGTATTAATCGAGTTATTTTGTCCTTCGTCCGAGATGTTTTTAGTAATCCCATCTTCTTTTCTTATTGTAGGATTAGTTGGCCTCATGTCTTCTCGCAATAATATTATAGAGATGTCTTCCAGAGTTTCTGAGGGGATGTCCGATTGGCTGGACTCCCTTGTCTTGATGTGTGTCTCTGTTGTGGATGCTGAATTTTGCGTAGAGCTGGGGAAGCGTCATAGGATCTGTGGTAATAGTGCCCGGGAGAGGGATTATGAGCTTGTCGCTCCTGATTCTGATGAAAGGGTTTGTTTTCCTACCTCCATCGAGGGAGAGCGTCCCTTCTTCTATGCCTATGAATATTTCTTCAGTCAATTGGACATTACTTTTTCTTTTACTGCTTTCGAGACCGACCTGTTATGGTCGTATAACATTGCACCATCCCAGCTTCACCCGAATTCCTAGGGTTTTGTCAAGATCTTTCAGCTACTTTGCGAAGAGTTAGGCGTAACACCTTCTCAAACTCTTTTCCTTTATCTGTTTGTTTCTGCCAAGCCTGGTGGTTCTTCAAAAAAGAAAGCTTCCTGGGTTTCTTTCAGGTCTGCCTAGGGCCATAAAGTTTTCACCATGTATGACGAGTCCTTTAAGGATTTTAAGAATTACTTCTTTAGAGTTCGTGCTGTCGAGGGGGCCCGCCCCTTTTTTCTTGATGAAAATGATGAGCCTTCTTTCCCTCTAGAGTGGCAGAAGAATGTGAGAGTGTCTCGGTATACATGAAAGATGCTTGACGAGGTTGAGCGTGCTTTTGTTGTTGTTCTTGAGGATTTATGGGGGGAACCACCCCATCTTGATACAAAAAGGTTTTTGAATGACCCGTCCTTGGTTCGGACTATTTTGGGTACTTGTCTGACTTATTTCTGTACTTGTTTTCTTAGTTTTGCTTCTTCTTCTTGTGATTGTAACCCTTTACTATGGCTGATTCTGTATTTGCAGAGATGTCAAAAAATAATGACTCCATGAAGGCCTTCAAAAAGGCAAAGAAGGCAACTGCTGCTCAAAATATCTCGGCCAAGGTGGCCGAAGAGGGATCTTCTCAGGTTCCAGTGAAACCTCCTGTGCCGAGTTCTCCCGGGTCGAGGAAAGCAATTCCTATTCCTCGGATTCGTCTGGTCGATCCTCTACAGACTTCTGCCGCTGCTTCTGGTGCTCCTCCTAGTAAGAAGCAAAAAACAATTGAGCCTTTCAACCTTGATGCTCCTGACTTTGATGCGGTCGAGTTTGTAGATCAACAAATCGGTCCTTATGGTGTCCTCCCTATGGATGACGTGTCACTTCTTCATCATTTTGATTATATAACTCGAAGTAGTATCAAGATGGCACACATGGGAGCGGCCCTATATCGAACTGCTCAAAGTCTTCCTCTCCATGCCACCAAAGCTTTTATGGAGGAGGCCAAACGGGAGTTTGATCGGATAAAAGGATTGAAGGAGGAGCTTGAAGTGAAGGTGGCCAAGTTGGAAAAACATCTAGAGAATGAGAAGGCGAGTTCCCTCTCTTTGGCTGCCTCTGTGAGGCTGGCTGAAGACACGGCACTGAGGCATAAGGATAGCTATGTCACATCTTATCGGGAGGGAATGCGTCTGAAGGAGGAGTTGGAGAACGTCCGAGCTGATTACTTCGAGCTCCAGGGTCATCTTGTTGGCAGTGTAACTGTTGCCTATGAGAACCTGAAGGAGCAGGTTTGGGTTATTGCTCCTGAGGCCGATCTTACTCTCTTCAGTCTGGACAATGTTGTGAGGGATGGTAAGATTGTCCCTGATGACCAGGATGATGATGATGTTGAACCTCCCCCAGTGCCTTCTATCAAGGTGTCGACCTCCTCGGTTCCTCTAGTTATGTCTGATCCGGATTGTCAGATTCTGAACCGGGATGATGGAACTGTAGATGCTGTGCCTATTCAGACTCGCCCTCCTTCTCCCCGTACTGATGCTGCCGGGAAGGCTCCCGATCTTTGCTGATCTTCTTTTTAAGTATTTGTGTAAATAGCCCAGTTTGTGGGCTTTTGAACTGTTTTATTGTTTTGTTTAACCGCTGACGCTTTTTAGTTGCCTGCCTGGCAACTTTTACTTTGAAAAACAAAAGTAGCTTTCTGAGGTAGATTTTGGTGGCCTCTTGAAGCTTTATTATACTATGCTTTTATTGCGCTTTAACATGGTATCTCTTCTAGTTTCTGAGAGTGTTGGAATCTTGCTGCTTGACCTCTTTGGATTGCTTTTGTACTTATTGTTTGTAACTTGGATCCTTTGAGGCCGTGACTGTATGGGTCCGACTTGTTTCTTGGTTTTCTCGCTTTTGCTTGTATTTTTAGCGCCCCATAACCGATTTCTTTCTGTTGGTCCCCTTCTAAGTTATTTTTGTAATCCTCTTTCTTGGACTTTTGTCAGGTCTCTTTCAGGGATTACTTTTATAACTTGTATTGTAGGAGACCGACTTCGTTAGGTCGATCTCTTCTAAGATATTTTTATAATCCTCTTTCTTGGACCTTTGTTAGGTCTCTTTCAGGGATTACTTTTATAACTTGTCTTGTAGGAGACCGACTTCGTTAGGTCGATCTCTTCTAAGTTATTTTTGTAATCCTCTTTCTTGGACCTTTGTTAGGTCTCTTTCAGGGATTACTTTTATAACTTGTCTTGTAGGAGACTGAAGAGAGAACTTTTGCGTAGTCTAGAATTCAGAATAAATTTCCGTTGCAAGTATAGCTTCTAAACCAACAAAAGTCCTTTCTTACAAACATTTTGG
The DNA here is from genome assembly GCF_014773155.1 of Arachis stenosperma. Taxonomy (NCBI): domain Eukaryota; kingdom Viridiplantae; phylum Streptophyta; class Magnoliopsida; order Fabales; family Fabaceae; genus Arachis; species Arachis stenosperma. Next base: position 107,943,951 of record NC_080382.1, read on the forward strand.
TTGTCTCAATTAACAAACCCCTTTGAAATTAATAACCGAGTATTTAAACCTCGGTTATGGAAAAAGGTATGTTTTGGGATTTTAATGTATAAGATAAAAAGCAACAATAGTAAATGGCAAAAGAAATAAAATAATAACAATAAAAAGCATTGATTAGGAGAGGTTAATTAGAAGTTCTATTCTTGTTGGAAATTTATCAAGATTAATTAATAATTGAAGGTTGCTCTGCTTAGTTATCCCTTACTATGTAGAGGAAAGTCAAGCAAGTTGGAAGCTATTTCTAGTCACAAGTCCTAATCCTCTCCCTTGGGAGGGACTAGTGTCAATGACTAGAAGGTGATCCAACAATAAACCCAATTACAATTGAACTCTTGAGTATTCCAACTCAAGGTTCTCCTTTTAATCAACTCCCAATCAAACTACGTTTAAACATAAATCCAGATCTAACATGGAAAGATTTATAAGCTAAATTGAAAAGATAAATATCAATTAAAGTAATAAAATAAAAAATAGAAAATAAACTAAAGGAACATTGAACCTGATATGAAGATGAGATAAATCCTAATCCTAATATAAATCCTAATCTTAATATTAAGAGAGAGGAGAGAGCCTCTCTCTCTAAAAACTACATCTAAACTATGAAAAGTGAATTATGAATGTTGTCTGTTGAATGGCTGCATTCCCCCACTTTTATAGCCTTTAATCTGTGTTTTCTGGGTCGAAAACTGGGTCAGAAACAGCCCAGAAATCGCTGTTTACGAATTTAGCTACGCTGGTTTTTCGTCACTGCGACGCGTCTGCGTGGATCACGCGTTCGTGTCACCTAGCGGTATAGCCACTATAGTAAATTATATATCAAATCGAAGCCCCGGACGTTAGCTTTCCAACGCAAGTGGAACCGCATTATTTGGACCTCTATTGCTCAAGTTATGATCGTTTTCGTGCGAGAGGGTCAGGCTGACAGCTTTTCAGTCCCTTCAACTTCTTGTATTCCTTCCACTTTTGCATGCTTCATTTCCATCCTCTAAGCCATTCCTGCCCTGTAATCTCTGAAATCACTTAACACACATATCAAGGCATCTAATGGTACTAAGAAAGGATTAAATAAAAGAAAATAAAAGCCAAAGAAGCATGTTTTCAATCATAGCACAGAATCAGGAAGGAAAATATAAAACATGCAAATCATATGAATAAGTGGGCAAAGGCTTGATAAAAACCACTCAATTGAGCATAAGATAAACCATAAAATAGTGGTTTATCAACCTCCCCACACTTAAACATTAGCATGTCCTCATGCTAAGCTCAAGAGAAGCTATAAAGGAGTGAAGATGAATGATAGAGAGTATGCAATGCAACCTGTCTATGTGAATGCAACTACATGCAAAATGTTTCTACCTACTTGGTTAAAAGTAAATAAGTTCTCCAAGATAAACATTAATCAAATTCCACTGATTCAAATTACACAATAAAAGACAAGTAAACTTGTAAGAAGATAGCTCATGAAAGCAGGGAACATAGAATTAAGCACTGAACCCTCACTGGTAGTGTATATCTCTCTAGTCTCTCTAGTGTATAGGGTACTTCACTCTAATATTCTCTAATCATGCTTTCTAAACTTTGTTCTTCAGCTAACCAATCAACAATTATTTAGTATACCAATGCAAACATCATGAGGTCTTTTCAAGGTTGTAATGGGGCCAAGGCAAGGGTGAGGATATATGTATGGCTAAGTGAGCTATAAATTGAATCATTGAATAGCCTAAGCTCTCACATAAACACACGCACACACTCTCTATATAACTCTAAATTCATGCCTAACTACCCATAATTCCCACTTTTGTATCACATACTCATGTACCAAACTTTTGATATTTCTTTACTTTTATCACATGTGCATTGATCTTTCTATTAAAGCTTAACATTGGGGTAATTTTGTCCCCTTATTTATTGAATATTTTTTTTATTTTTTTATTATTATTTTTTTTAATTTTTTTTTGAATCATAAAAATAAACATAACATTGTCAATGCACATGGATTTTTTTTTCTATTTTGGTTTTTCATGAGTAGGTTCCCAAATTCCCAATATTTAAATAAATTAGAAACATGATACATTCCTTTATTAACCTATGTTCCCACAGTTTCCCTACGCTTAGTTGATACACAATCTCTATCTTAAGCTAACCAAAGATTCGATTGGGATATTTAATTTGTTTTTCTGTTTAAGGCTAGTGATGTGGTTATAGAACAGAAGGAGATTAAAAAGCTCAAAGTGGCTAACAAAGGTAATTTAAAGGGTAGGCTTTATTTGGGATAAGTAAGTTAATAATCAAATATGGTCTCAATCATATGCAAGCATGTACATACACTAAATAATGGACATATAGAATGGAACAAAGCAACGATTGCAATCATAGAGAAGAAAACACACAAGAATAAAATTTTATGGTTAAATAATGTAACCATGCAATTAAGCTCAAAATCTCATGGGTTGTGTATTCTTTAGCTCAAAAACCATGTTCCAAATACGACTTCCAAATAAATTTAACATTTAGAAAATTTTAATTTAATTTTTTTTAAACTTAAATTAGTGAAATTTTTTCAAAAATAGGGTCTTAAAAAGAAACTTATTATTTTCAACCAAGTAGTACTTAAATGCAAACAATCAACTACACATGCAATCTTTTATGCAATGCAACAATGAATAAACAAAGAAAATAGAATATTGGTGTTGAGAAGAGAATAACTAACCCGTGGAGATCGGTATTGACCTGCCCACACTTAAAGATTGCACCGTCCTCGGTGCATGCTAAGATGTGTAGATGGATGGGGTTGTGGTTCCTCAGCTGGTGCTCTTTTTGTTCCTTTCCTTGCCGGTGGTTTGGGAGTAGCTTTCTTTTCACCCTTCTTGGTGGCCATCCTAAAAAGGGAAAAAGTAAGTAACTTTAAAACTAAGGGTTAGAGCAAGGGAGAGGATAGTATAAGTGATAATCAATGCACGGTAAAGAAGGATGTTGTTAACACATGGTCATGAATACATGTGAAAAGGTCATCAATGAAAATATAACAAGTGCATGTAATGGCAATTAGATGCAAGATGTTTATTGGCATGCTGGCAAAGGCATGAGTAGCATAGATCAAGCACTAAATGTCCAAGTTAGATTATCATCTCTTTCAAATTAATAAGCTGTTTGTATTGACAATTATATTTAATTAATAAAACATAAAAGGGGTTTTGTGAAAAGCAGGCATTAGAGTAGTAGAATAGAATAATTTAAAATAATGCACAATGCCATACGGGCTTTTTCACAAACACTTAGCATGTATGGTAAATATGTTATTGAAAGTATTGAATTTTGAACATGCAAGTGACCCAAAAAATAATTAATAATTGTCAAATAATTCCTAATTAATCCACAGTAAAATATAGAAAATAATGATCTAAATAAATTTCCAACACCAATTAAAAGAAAAAGAAAGAAAAAGAAAGTAAGGAAGAAAGAAATAAGAAGGGAAAGAAAAGATTTAGATTTGGGGAAGAAAAGATGAGATATTTGGCTGATTTAGATAAGCTATGCGGCGTAAGCGACGCGGACGCGGTCGCGCGACTTGCGCTTAAATTAATCGACGCGGTCGCGTCGGTCACGCGGACGCGTGACGCATTTTGTGCTACTGGCGCGAGGGCAGCCTCGCGCTCGCACAACTCTCTGTTTTAAATGCAGTTTGCCAAAAATCTAGGTGACGCGGTCGCGTGGTTGGTGCGATCGCGTGAATGGCCTTATTTCCAATATGACACAGACGCGTGGGGCACGCGTTCGCGTGGGAGGGCTTAGGCTTCCAGCACGAGTCCAGCCCAATTCCAGCTCAACTTTCGGCCATATACCCTTTTTACGTCGATTTACAGGGCCACGCGGTCGCGTGGATGACGCGGATGCGTGGGAGGCTTATTTTCCATATGACGCGACTGCGTGGGTGACGCGGACGTGTGGGCATGTTTGTGCCTAAAGCGCGCCTCCAGCCACGCTTTCGCGTGACTCTCTATTCACTTTCTTTTCTTCACAGCGCACTACTGACGCGGACGCGTCAGCGACGCTGCCGCGTCGCGTGCGTGGTTTTTTTTTATGCAAAATGCAGAATGCAATGCTTAATGTGAATGCTATGTATGATTCCAGGTTCAATAAAATAAAAGAAAATTCAAAAACAAACAAAACTAAATAAAATTAAAATTGAAAAAGGAACGATCATACCATGGTGGGTTGTCTCCCACCTAGCTCTTTTAGTTAAAGTCCTTAAGTTGGACACTTGGTGAGCTCCCTGTTATGGTGGCTTATGCTTGTACTGATCCAGGAATCCCCACCAATGTTTGTACTTCCAATAGCCTCCGGGATCCCAAACTTGGCAAAGAAAGCCTTCAAGCAAGCTAAAGCAAGTGACAAGGCCCCAAGAGTATTGATTTCTAGATTGAATTCTAGGGTCCCAAACCTTACTTTTGCACCCGTCTTCTTGTTGATCATTAGTGTTCCAACCGGGTGGCAAGCAATCTGAATTTCCACTAAAGCGGCCAAACAACTTCCTAGACCCATTTAGTTGAGCTCTACACCAACCTTTGCGTTTAAACTCAAAGCTTCCAACCATAATGAACTTTGCAGGACAATTCTTACCACTGACCATCTTCCTCTTACTCTTAATGCCAAAAAGAGCTCTAAGCTGACCATCCGTCTCTAGTAGCCCATATTCAAGTGGGAAAGTAAAGGATAAGGATAGGAATTTTACCCACTTGAATGTTGTGTTGGACGGTAATGGTCTTGGGAGAGATATTTCTAATGAATTTGCAAGCTCCACTCTCTTGTGCTCTTCTCTGACAACTTCCACCTCTTTATAAGCTTCTTCAATTTCAGCCTCTTCCAAGTCTTCAACCATGACATGCCTTGGAGGTTGTACACCCTCCTCAACATTAATTTCAAGCATCTTGGAAGGAGGCTTTATTAATGGACTTTCCAATGGAGGTTCAGCATCTCCTAAGTCTTTAACCACTTCTTCCGCTGCAACTATTATGGTTTTCTCCACTTATTCCAGTACAAAGTCATGCTCCTTATTGTCCACTGAACTCTCTAGTGTCTCCTTCATGCTACGTTCTTCATTAGATTTTCCACATGAAGCCATGGGGGTTCCTTGAGTGTCCAAACGTCTGGAAGATAATTGATTTATTGCTTGCTCCAATTGATGAAGGGTTGCATGAAATTGATCTACTGTTTCCTGGAAATGATCCCTTGACTCTTGTTCCTCCTTGATGATTACCTTTCCATGACAACTCCCTTCAATTACTCCTTCACCTTCAAGGGTCTCTTCTACCTTCACCTTTAGTGCCTCCTCTAGCTCCTTATGAAGTATCGATTCGCGAAGACGATCCTCTCTTTCTTGTTCCATATCAATAGCATAATTGGAATCATCTTACTCTTGGATTGATAGATGTGGGTGCTCTTTCATGGATGGTGGTGATGGAATGGGTGGATTATTATGCGGTTGAGATGGAAATGCATAGGAGCTTGAGGGTTGAATATTGAAGGTATTCAGTGGTCCAATTTGGGCGGCGAGGGCTTGTATAGTAGAGTTTAGATTGGTAAATGCTTTCTCCAAGGAGGTTTGGGGTGGATAGGAGGGTTCATTTGTTGGGAGAAAGGGTTCATGGTAGGAAGGTGGTTCTATGTATGGTTCTTAAGGTGGATAAGATGGTTGTTATGGTGGATACGGGTTAGGGTCATATGGAGGTGAGTGGTGGTAAGGGGCTTGTGAGTATGGTGGTCCAAAGTCATGTTGAGGAGGGGGTTCATAGGCATATGGTGGTGGTTGTTGATAATCAAAAGAGCGTTCACCATAGCCATTGCCTTGATATGCATCACAAAACGGTTGTTGATAGTCCATTGGAGGTGGTTGTTGCCATGAGGGTTGATCAAATCCTTGTGGCTCCTCCCATCTTTGATTGTTCCAACCTTGATGCCTGTTCTCTTTATAGTTCCCATTCCTAACAACAACATTGGAATCAAACTTGAAGCCAGAGGGGTGAGAGTTCATAGTAGTAGGAGAAAATAAAAACAAAAATTAATAAAAAGAAAATATTTTGAAAAAGATTTGATTTTTTTTTGAAAAAAATAAGATAAGATATTTTTAAAAAAAAATAAGATAAGATATTTTTTTTTTAAAAAAATATTTACAATAACCAATAATAAGGCACACATTTGCAATTCCCCGGCAACGGCGCCATTTTGAAGAGAGAACTTTTGCGTGGTCTAGAATTCAGAATAAATTTCCGTTGCAAGTATAGCTTCTAAACCAACAAAAGTCCTTTCTTACAAACGTTTTGGTTGTCACAATTAACAAACCCCTTTGAAATTGATAACTGAGTATTTAAACCTCGGATCGTCTTCTCAAGGAATTGCAGGGAGGTATGATTTATTATTGGTTATGAAAAAAGGTATGTTTTGGGGTTTTAATGTATAAGATAAAAAGCAACAATAGTAAATGGAAAAAGAAATAAAATAATAACAATAAAAAGCATTGATTAGGAGTGGTTAATTGGAAGTTCTATTCTTGTTGGAAATTTATCAAGATTAATTAATAATTGAAGGTTGCTCTGCTTAGTTATCCCTTACTAGGTAGAGGAAAGTCAAGCAAGTTGGAAGCTATTTCTAGTCACAAGTCCTAATCCTCTCCCTTGGGAGGGATTAGTGTCAATGACTAGAGGGTGATCCAACAATAAACCCAATTACAATTGAACTCTTGAGTATTCCAACTCAAGGTTCTCCTTTTAATCAACTCCCAATCAAACTACATTTAAACATAAATCCAGATCTAACATGGAAAGATTTATAAGCTAAATTGAAAAGATAAATATCAATTAAAGTAATAAAATAAAAAATAGAAAATAAACTAAAGGAACACTGAACCTGATATGAAGATGAGATAAATCTTAATCCTAATATAAATCCTAATCTTAATCTTAAGAGAGAGGAGAGAGTCTCTCTCTCTAAAAACTACATCTAAACTATGAAAAGTGAATTATGAATGTTGTCTGTTGAATGGCTGCATTCCCCACTTTTATAGCCTCTAATCTGTGTTTTCTGGGCCGAAAACTGGGTCAGAAACAGCCCAGAAATCGCTGTTTACGAATTTAGCTACGTTGGTTTTTCGTCACTGCGACGCGACCGCGTGGATCACGCCTTCGCGTCACCTAGCGGTATGGCCATAATGGCAAATTATATATCAAATTGAAGCCCCGGACGTTAGCTTTCCAACGCAAGTAGAACCGCATCATTTGGATCTTTGTTGCTCAAGTTATGATCATTTTAGTGCGAGAGGGTCAGGCTGACAGCTTTTCAGTTCCTTCAACTTCTTGTATTCCTTCCACTTTTGCATGCTTCATTTCCATCCTCTAAGTCATTCCTGCCCTGTAATCTCTGAAATCACTTAACACACATATCAAGGCATCTAATGGTACTAAGAGAGGATTAAATAAAAGAAAATAAAAGCCAAAGAAGCATGTTTTCAATCATAGCACAGAATCAGGAAGGAAAATATAAAACATGCAAATCATATGAATAAGTGGGCAAAGGCTTGATAAAAACCACTCAATTGAGCATAAGATAAACCATAAAATAGTGGTTTATCAGAGACCGACTTCGTTAGGTCGATCCCTTCTAAGTTATTTTTGTAATCCTCTTTCTTGGACCTTTGTTATGTCTCTTTCAGGGATTACTTTTATAACTTGTCTTGTAGGAGACCGACTTCGTTAGGTCGATCTCTTCTAAGTTATTTTTGTAATCCTCTTTCTTGGACCTTTGTCAGGTCTCTTTCAGGGATTACTTTTATAACTTTCTTGTAGGAGACCGACTTCGTTAGGTCGATCTCTTCTAAGTTATAAGAATTCCTCTTTAATAGGGTTGGCCAGACCTCTTTCCAAGGATTTGCTAATAACTTGGGTTGACTTGGTCCGATTTTTTAGTGTCGGCCAGTCTTTTTAAGTTATTATATAGCAATCGATAAGACCTCGTCAGGTTCTTTTTGGGATCACTTTCGATAACTTCTTGCATTATTCTGTGTTCATCTTTGCCGATTTGTAGATGGTGGTTTCTGTCCTGGTTTGATCGTCCTTTAGGTGAATCGCATTTTCACCTTTGTCGGACGATCATTCCTATCGAGATCGTACAGTGAATCTGTTTTTCACTTTCTGTCGATCTGTTGCTTTATAATCGGACGATGAATGCTTCAGATTAATGCGTCTTGGGAATTTGTAGAATATCTGAAATGTATTTTATTCAAAGAAAGTGCAAATATATACATGCGGGAGTTTTTTGTACCCTTAAGTCGGATTAAATCTCAGTCTTGATGCCTCATTAAAAAACCTTTTCAGGAAAAAGAGTGCGTCTTGTGATGAGATCTTTTACCTTTCCTAGCTATAGTACCTTCTTAGGTTACAGGCGTGCCATGATCTGGGGAGTTCTCGTCCCTCGAGTTCGGACAGTCTGTAGTAGCCCTTTCCAAGTACTTCTTTGACTCGGTAGGGTCCTTTCCAGTTGGCTGCCAGCTTTCCTTCTCCGGGTCGAGTTGTTCCAATATCATTTCGGATTAAGATGAGATCGTTCTCAGCGAAACCTCTTGGCACTACCTTTTGATTATACCTGGAAGCCATTCGCCGCTTTAGTGCTTCTTCTCTGATCCGAGCTCTTTCTTGGATTTCCGAAAGTAGGTCAAGCTCTTCTCTTTGAAGTTGAGAGTTGGTTTGTTCATTGTAGTGGACTACTCGGGGAGACCCTTCCTCGACTTCTATTGGAATCATTGCCTCCACTCCGTATGCTAATCGAAATGGTGATTCGTTCGTAGTAGAATGGGGGGTTGTTCGATACGCCCATAGGACTTGTGGAAGTTTTTCGGCCCAAGCTCCCTTTGCTTCTTGCAGTCTCAGTTTCAGCCCGGCTAATATGACTTTGTTGGCCACTTCGGCTTGTCCATTGGCTTGGGGATGGTCGACGGAGGTGAACTGGTGTTTTATATTCAAGTCGGCCACTAGTTTTCTGAAGCTTGCATCTGTGAATTGGGTGCCATTATCTGTGGTGATGGAGTATGGGACCCCGAACCTTGTAATGATGTTCCTATATAGGAATTTCCGGCTTATTTGAGCAGTGGTGTTGGCTAGGGGTCTGCCTCGATCCATTTTATGAAATAGTCTACCCCTTCTATGAGGAATTTGACTTGTCCCGATCCCTGGGGAAAGGGTCCGAGAAGATCGAGTCCCCACTTTGCAAATGGCCAGGGTGAGGTCACGCTGATGAGCTTTTCCAGCGGGGCGATGTGAAAGTTGGCATGCTTCTGACATGGTGGACATGTCTTTACAAATTCTGTAGCTTCCTTTCGTAGAGTTGGCCAATAGAATCCCGCCCGGAGTACCTTTTTGGTGAGAGCTTGCGCTCCGAGATGATTGCCACAAATGCCGCTGTATACTTCCTCCAAGATTCCCTTTGTATCGGAGGTCGGTACGCATTTTAACAATGGTATTAAGATCCCTCTTTTGTATAGGGTGTTGTTTATGATAGTGTAGTACTGTGCCTTCCTTTTTAACCTCTTTGCCTCCTTTCCATCTGTGGGGAGCGCTTCTGTTTTGAGGTAGTTAATTATGGGAGTCATCCATCCTTGATCCCGACCTGTTATGGCTAGGACGTTTTCTTCTTTCGATATTGACAGGTTCTGCAGTATTTCCTGGATGAGGCTTCTATTGTTGCCCCCTGGTTTGGTGCTGGCTAGTTTTGAGAGTGCGTCAGCTCGAGCATTTTGCTCGCGGGGTATGTGGTAGATCCTATATTCCCCGAGTTGTCCGAGCTATTCCTTGGTTTTATCCAAATATTTTTTCATGGTAGGGTCTTTGGCTTGATAGATCCCTGTTATTTGTGAGGTAACAACTTGTGAATCACTGTAGATGTTGAGTTTCTGAGCTCCAACCTCCCTAGCCAACTTTAAACCAGCTAATAACGCTTCGTATTCTGCCTGGTTTTTTGAGGCCAAGAATCCGAATTTGAGGGAAAGCTCAAGTTGGGTTCCTTGGTTGCTTTCGATTATCACACCTGCACCATTTTCGGTTTTATTCGAGGAACCGTCCACATATATATTCCACTCTATGGGGATCTCCGGGGTGTCTGTGAATTCTGCAATGAAGTCCGCTAGGTATTGTGACTTAATGACTGTCCGTGCCTCGTATTGGAGGTCGAACTCGGACAATTCGATTGCCCATTGTAGGATTCTTTCTGCTAGATCTGTTTTTTGCAATATCCCCCTTATGGGCTGGTTGGTCCGAACCTTAATGGTATGAGCTTAGAAGTACGGGTGAAGTCGTCGGGATGTTAGTATGAGAGCGTAGGCAAACTTCTCTATTTTCTGGTAGTTCAGCTCTGACCCCTGCAGTGCTTTACTAATGAAGTAAACGGGTTGTTGCCCACCCTCGTCTTCTTTAATTAGTGCTGAGGCTATTGCCCGACTTCCTACTGCGAGGTATAATATGAGTGGTTTTCCTTCTCGTGGTCGAGATAGGATAGGTGGCCGTCCCAAGAATTCTTTGAAGTCTCAGAAGGCTTGCTCGCATTCCGTTGTCCACTCGAAGTTTTTTTCCTTCCTTAAAGTAGAGTAGAAAAGGAGGGATCTTATTGCTGACCCTGCTAGGAATATGGACAAGGCTGCCAATCTCCCATTGAGTTGTTGTACCTCTTTGACGCAGGTTGGGCTCTTCATGTTGAGTATGGCCTGGCATTTATCTGGATTTGCCTCGATTCCTCTTTGTGTGAGCATAAAGCCCAAGAACTTACCTGCTTCCACTGCAAAGGTGCATTTAGCTGGGTTAAGTCGCATGCCATGCTTCCGTATGGTGTCGAACACTTGAACCAAGTCGGTCAGTAATGTCTCTTTACTTTGTGTCTTTATCAACATGTCATCCACGTAGACCTCCATGATTTTTTCGATGTCGTCTGAGAAGACCTTATTCATTAGCCTTTGATAAGTAGCTCCCGCGTTCTTAAGGCCGAAAGGCATTATGATGTAGCAATAGTTTGCTTTGGGTGTTAGAAACGAGGTTTTTTCTTGATCCGGTGGATACATTGGGATCTGGTTGTACCCCGAGTATGCGTCCATAAATGAGAGATACTTATATCCCGATGAGGCTTCTACTAGAGCGTCGATGCTTGGGAGTGGATAAGGATCTTTTAGGCAGGCTTTGTTGAGGTCGGTGAAGTCGGTGCACATTCGCCATTTCCCATTTGACTTTTTCACCAAGACGACGTTTGCTAGCCATAGTGGGTACTTAACTTCTCTTATGAATCCTGCCTCTAGCAGTGCTTGCACCTGTTCTGCCACAGCCTGAGACCGTTCTGGTTCGAGTTTTCTTCGTCTTTGTTGTACCGGCCGGGATCCCAGATAGACTGCCAACTTGTGGCTCATCAGTTCGGGATCTATGCCTGGCAGGTCGGCGACTTTCCATGCGAAGAGATCAACATTATCTCGTAGGAACTGTATGAGTGATTCCTTTGCGTCTCCTTTTAAGATTGTGCCAATATTAGTTGTCTTATCCGAGGTGTCTCCGATCTGAACTTTTTCTACTTCACCTTCGGGCTGTGGACAGAGTTCTTCTCGCCTCTGAACTCCACCAAGTTCGATTGTGTGGAAATATTCTCCTTCGCCTCTGAGGTTTAGACTTTCGTTATAACAGCGACGCGCTATCCTTTGATCTGCTTTTATTGTAGCTATCCCTTCTGCAGTTGGGAATTTCATACATAGATGTAGAGTTGAAACTATTGCGCCGAGTTGGTTTAACGTTGTCCGACCTATTAAGGCATTGTAGGCTGAGCTTACGTTGACCACGATGTAGTCTATCTTGAGTGTTCTGGATTGGTTCCCCTTTCCGAAGGTTGTGTGTAGCGATACGTATCCCAGTGGTTGTACTGGGGTATCCCCAGGTCGGAACAGGCTGTTCGGGTATGCTCTGAGCTTGTCGAAGGTAGTTTTGAATAAGATGTCGGCGGAGCTTCCTTGGTCAATTAATGTACGGTGGAGGTTGGCGTTTGCCAGTATGATAGTGATGACCATGGGATCGTCGTGTCCTAAGATGATTCCGGATGCGTCTTCTTTGGTAAACGTAATTGCTGAGATGTCTGGCGCCTCCTTCTTTTCTTCGACATGGTATACTTCTTTGAGGTGTCGCTTGCGGGATGATTTGGAGATTCCTCCTCCCGCAAATCCGCCGTGTATCATGTGGACGTGTCTTTCCGGTGTGCGAGGTGATCGCTCAGACCGTCCGACATCTTCATCCCTTCTTCTTTTTCTTGGCTCTTCATCCTGGTTAGCCAAAAACTGATCTAGTTTTCCTTCTCTTACTAATTTTTCTATGACATTTTTTAAGTCGAAGCATTCGTTGGTGGAATGTCCTCGGACTCAATGATACTCACAGTATTCGTTCCGATTTCCTCCTCCTTTTTTGCCTTTGAGTGGCCGAGCTGGGGGTATTTTTTCCGTATGGCAGACTTCTTTGTAAACATCTACCAAGGATACCCTAAGAGGGGTGTAGTTATGATATTTTTTAATTTTCTCCCCGGAGCGATCTTCCTTTTTCTTGGATTCTTTATCTTTGTCTCGGTAGGCAGAACCGAACCTCGAGGCTTCCCCAAGTCGTGAATTCTCTTCCACGTTGATGTACTTCTGCGCCCGTTCTTGTACTTCGTCCAGGGATGCAGGATATTTCTTAGATATAGATTGGCTAAAAGGTTCTTCTCGTAGGCCATTTATGAGGCCCATAATGGCAGCTTCTATTGGTAGACTTTGTATGTCCATGCATATTTTGTTGAATCTTTCCATGTAGTTACGAAGACTTTCCCGATCTCCTTGCTTGATCCCTAGTAGGCTGGGGGCGTGTTTAGCCTTATCTTTTTGTATGGAAAATCAGGCCAAGAATTTTTTGGCCAGGTCGTCGAAGCTCGAGATGGACTTTGGAGGTAGGCTGTCGAACCATCTAATGGCTGTCTTGGTAAGAGTTGTTGGAAAGGCTTTGCAGCGAACTGCATCCGAGGCGTCAGTGAGGTACATTCTACTTCTGAAATTACTGAGGTGATGATTGGGGTCTGAAGTGCCGTCGTACAGAGTCATATTCAGAAGTTTGAAGTCCTTTGGGATTTTGGTCTTCATGATTTCCCTGGTGAATGGATCTTGATCCTTGCGAGAGCTATCCTCTGGAGTTGATCGAGTAGCTTTGGTTTTGAGATCGGCTTCGAGTTTTAGAAGCTTATCTTCTAATTCCCGGCGTCACCTTATCTCACGATGTAGATCTTCTTCTTTTTCGCGTTGATGTTGGGCTTCTTTCTCGAGTTGCTTTAATCGATCTTGAAGCGCCTCTATAGCTCCTGCGTTTGGAGAATCCTTTTCGTTGTTAAGTTGAGGAGTATCCTTTGGTGTAGTATCCACGTTTTTATGCGGCATTCTATCCTCTAGATCTGAGTCGTGGTCGTTGTCATGGTCGTCCGCCATGGTGATAGGATGACTTCCAGGGTCCCCGGCAACGGCGCCAATGTTCCGAGGGTTACCTGAAACTAGAGGTCGATCTCGGACGAGATCTTTTGTGCTGGTTGGAGCAGTTGTGTCCGACTTGTTGGACTTGGTGGTAGTGCTGATCCTTCATCTCCGGAGGGTGGGGGGTACCTGCAAGGGACTCCGATGCTTAAGTTAGCAAGGGTATTAAGCAGGTATTGAATAGAACAGAGTATGAGTTATACCTGGGTGCTCCAGTGTATTTATAATGGTGAGATGTGACCTTCTTTGGATAAGATAAGTTAGTTATCTTATCTTATCTTATCTTTTGTCGAGGTCAGCTTATCTTCCATGGAACCGCCCTTATCTCTATAGGCTTGGGCTGCCTTTGGATCGGGGTTGTATTCCTTGAGTTGGGCCCTTCTTTGGGCTTTCCTGTCGATTTGGCTAAGTTCTTTACGAAGAAGTCGGTCCGCTTGACCTAAAGAGGTCGGTCGCTTTGCTACTGAACATCCCGGCTCGGACAGCTCGACCCAGGGTATGAACAGTTACCAACACTCCCTCTCTTCCCTCCATAACTTCTCCTCAAACCCTTCGATTTCTTCCCACTCACTTTACTGCTTCTCTTCCCTCGAAAGCCTGAAGCTTACCAAATAAGGACGAAAACCCTGGCTAAAAGGCCTCCTCGTGAGAAAATCCTCAAGCGTTCCACCAAACCATCAACTCGCTCCCAAGATCAAACCTTCACACCTTCTTCTTCTCCTCCTACCTCTCCTCCTCGCACTGATCCCATGGTGCGAACCAAGACCACACCAAGGTATCCTGCCTCTGCCAAACCAACGCCATCACCAAAGGCAACGCCTTCCAAACCAAGCTCCTCAAAACCTGCCTCATCCAAGGGCAAACACCCTGCTGCTGAAGAACCTGTTCCCGAGCCACCACAACCTAGGTCACGGTCTGTTCCTATGCGTTCTCAGCGAGGTAAAACTCGAGTTCCTCTTAAAACAGCTAGTGAACCTGACATTGGGCCGTTTGATCACAAAGCTCATTTTTTGACCTCTCATTCGAACTATAATACTTATAGATTCAAATCTGCCATGAACAATGACTTTTATGAAGGGGTTATTCGGTATCATACACTGTGTGCATCTTTTCTAGCTGATTTGCCATCTTTGAAAAGAAAAGGTTTTCCTTTTGTTGATAACTTGATTTTTCTAGACTGGAATCATCTTTTTGACATCAAAAAGCCTATTTATCCCTTATTGGTCAAAGAATTTTATGCCAACATGACTTATCATGAAGGCACTGTTCACTCATATGTAAAGGGCTGAGACATAGTTTTAAACAATGAAACTATCATTGATGCTTTGAAGTATACCGATGTTGGGCCTTGTGCTTACACTTCGGTTAAGTGGGATGAAGGTGTTGGAATTTCTTACCATGATGCATTGGCTCACATTTGTGAACATGTCTCTTTAATTGATGGCATTACACCCACTCACAAAGCCCTAGGATATGAGCGTGCTCAATTGCACCGAATGGTCAACCACATTATTCTTCCACAAAGTGGCTCATATCAAAGGGGTTTCTACACTGATACTCTTGTTTTATATGCCCTTCTCACCAAAACTGAAATTTCATTTGCATACTTGATGGTTAGATATATGTTTGACTCTGTTAGGAGTGAAAAAGATAAAGCATTTCCTTATGGCATGTTTCTAACCTGCATATTTGGGTATTTTGGTGTTGACTTGACCAATGAGGAATATTAAAATAGACATTCATACCTAAAAGGGGGTGGTTCGGTGAAACAGCCCAAAGGACCTACTCGATCTAAACGGGTGGTCTTAGATGATGAAGATGATGATTTTGTCCCCGAGGAATCCCCTACTCCTTCCACTGAGGGTACTTCTATCTATACTGAGAAGAAATTCACTCTGCTGAATATGGTCAAGGATGTTGTTCAAGAGTTTGTCTCCCAATTTAATAATATAATTGCCATGAGTAAGGAGCAAAGGAAGTTAGCCAGCAAGCATGAGAATTTCCTAAGGAAATCAAGGGATATAGTAGCTGTGTTCATGACCTTCATTGATAACCTTCAAAAGGATGAAGACCCTGCTACTGATATTGAAGAGGAAGCTGATTCGGAGGGAAATGGTTCTGATGCCTAGGATTTGTCTTATGAAAACTACTGCTGCCGCTTTCTTTTTTGTCTAATGAACTCCTTTTCTTTTACTACTATTGAACTGTTTCATTTTGGATGACTGTAAATAACTCTAAAAACTGTTGCACTTTTGGTAACTTAGTTAGTTCTTTGCACTGTGAACTAACTCTTTTCTGCAGGATTCAAGACATTGTTTTGTGTTGATCATGCTTTTTATCCGCCCTTGATGACAAAAGGAGGAGTAATAATAATAGGATAATAGGATGGTAAATGTGTCCTAGGAATTTTTTTTGGCATTGCTGTAGCTATTAGTATTTCTTTTGGGATCTTTCGTCTGATTGCTACATTAAAACTTGATTTTACATGCTGAATCTCTTGGCTACTGATATTAGCTTGATGTTGGGCTGATTATGTAGTGTTGTTTGCTTGATATCCCTTAGACAAGATAAATGTGTACAACTCTCTATTGTGTTCTCTTTACGCACAATGTAAAACAGGAACAAAGAGAAAAGCATAAATCCAGGGGGAGCTACTCTTGAAAAGGAAAGGGGGAGCAACACTAAAACAAATAACATCAAAGGAAAGTTTTCAAACCTTACTCAAATTCATTTCCTTTTGATTATTGCTTAAATCATGTTTGTCATCAAGGGAGAGATTGTTGAGTTAAGAAATTAACTAAATTAATTAGTGATGACAAACATTATTTTTGGGCAAAATAAATAATTAGTGTTGAGTGTTAATAATTATATTTTGCTAATTATTTATAAATTATTGCAGGCCAAAATTCAATCAAACAGCCCAAATTGGAATGAAAATAAAAACATCAAGGCTAATGGGCTGGTAAATCAAGTGGAGCCTAAAAGAAACAAAGAAAGGAACCAACGGGCCAAGAAAATCAAACCCGATCCAAGCCCGTGTCCATCAATTCAAGTTGATCCCACCAAGCTTCTCATACAAGATTGAAGTCTTCACTCTTTTTCATTGCTTCCAAAGCAACGTTCCTTTCTTCTGTGTCTCCGTCAAATCACTGAACTTTTTCAAAGTAAGAAAGAGAGCTTATTTCCTAAGCTAGTCATAAAAGAAGAAGGAAAGAGAAGGTTAAGCAAAGAAGGGTGAGGTCTAATCAACCATATCAAGAAAAGATCAGAAAGTTCAAGGTAATCCATTTCCTCTTGCATGCAACACACTTTCTTCTCTTCATCTTCAACTCTCTGTATCTCTGTTTTGAGCTATATGGAAAAGAGGATTTCTGTTCCTCCCTGCTGTAAATCCACGGTCTCAAATATATCTTGGGGACCAAGTTGGTTTTCAAGGGCTCAGATTAAGTTGACCATTGGAAGACTCTTGTGGTTGCTGCTTTATGGCTTTCGGTCAAGATGGGAAAGTCAGAAGCATAGTTTATACTCTAAGGTTTAATGAGAAAAAGTGAATCTGTGGGTTGGTGAAACTCAAGGCTCAAGGTGTTGACCTTGGAAGAAGAACCCAGCAACATGCAAGAAGATAAAAGAAGACTTTCTGCTCAATCAGAGGCAAGGAGAGAAAACCAGAGTTTGAGAGTAGTGTTCTGCAAAGAAGTTCCTCTACTTGGATAATGCTATCTTTCAAAGAAGCATTTGGCCAATACTGAAGAACTGTATCTAAGGTTTGCAAATCTGGTTTTGTACATAGCAAAGAGGTTGTTGATAAAGTCAATCTCCTTCATGTTTTACAGATTGTGATGTACTTTTCTATGTTTATCTTTCTATAATTTCTTGTGAGAAAAGGCATTGTGAGAAAGCTCAAGTAAAAGCCATGAGTGGAAAAAGGCTGAGTGATACACTTGAGAGAAAAGCCTAGAGTTATTTTTTGATTTTTGTAGGTTGGTTAAGTGTCTTGTATCTTGTACCTGTTAGGTAACCCTTTCTTATTTGGGTTAGCACTAAGAGTGAATAGTTAGGTGTTAGCATAGCCAATGCCAAGTTAGGTTAGAACTTGAGTGTGAAATCGGTGTATGTAATACTTTTGACTATAGTGGAAATTCCTCCATTGTTGTGGAGGAGACTAGCGTAGGTTGCATAGTACAAGGCAACCGAACTAGGATATATGCTGGTGTTAGTTTTTCTCTTATCTGCTGTGTTTTGTTTTCTGATATTTATGAGACAAAAATAAATTGTCTCATAAATTTCCGCTGCTGAGTACAAACAGAATCAGAATTGAAAGTTTGATTTAAAAGGTCATAACAGTAACTTAAAAAGGAAGGCATAGATTCAACCCCCTTTCTCTAAGCCTACTACAACCTTCAAATTGAACTGTGATAATCCTGACTTGACTAACTACCCCTGACCCTACTAAGAACTCCCCAGTTCTTACCCCTATCCTTACTTCCCTTTAGATGGACCCTCCCCACATATATGAGGAACATGTACAGCATAGGTTTTATGTAGTAGCTGCAGAGATTAGGACCCATTTGTACATTCTGTGCGACCACCTCTTCCGTCATCCGATTAACACTCCGCACTTTTACCCTGATATGCCTTATGAGTTCCCACCTGAGGATTAGGTGGACCCTGAGCCTGAGCCTATGGAGGAGCATATACCGGAGCCTATACTTGAGGAGGATATTCCTGTAGAGATAATCTCAGTATCTTTGTTTGAGCCGTCATCTAAGGAGCCGCTCACCACCGCCATCAGTGGATCGACGAGTGTTGGCTAGTCCAGTAGTACGAGTGCCAGGGCCCCTTCTGAGATTGTTGAGATTTCTTATGATGAGGTCGAGGATCCTGAGGAGTGTTCAGATATGATTATGATTTTCTCTGACGATGACAGTTGATGCTTGGGAGCTGAGGATGTGCCTTTTGGTAGTTTTTTTGTGTTAGCCTTACTTTTGTATTTAGTGTCTCACTTTTGATTAGACTCACTGAGAGAGTAGGGTGTATATAGTTGACTAGGCTAGTTTTGAGTGCCTGCTTAAGGGCTTCCTATATAGACCAGGGCTCGGAGTGTTGATTATGTATATAGTAGCAAGTTATGAAGGGTTATACGCTAACTTATCATATATATGACAGTACCTTTATATGTATGTATGACCTATGATATATGTTATATTTATATGTAATGTTGGCCTTGTGTATGTTTTACTTAATTCATTTATATGGCTTGTGTATGTTTAATTAGTTGCCCTTGCAAATCTTTTTATAAAGAAAAAATTTTCTCAAAAATTCGATAATGCGCTAATACGATTATAGGCTTAATAATAAATAGTTAAAATTTTAAGTAAGTAAGTTGGTGACACTCGATTTTCAGTATGATCATGACATACCGGGAATTGGGTCGTTACAATTTGGTATCAAAGCAGTTCGTTCCCATTAAAGCCTGGAGAAATGGACTGAATTATGCTTCATTGCATACTCTGAGTTGTGTTTCATGTATATAGGATATCCTTGTGATATGAATTGTATGATTGTCGTTGCGTATCCATTTTAGAAACTATTCACACTTTGCCTAAAATGTTAAGACTGATCACCTTAATGTTGAGTGTGGGGTGTGAACAGGGTCTTGATGGCTACACGGGGAGGAGGACATGGTAGGCATGGTGCAAACCCTGTAGATGATCCGATGAGGAATGCGAATACTTTTATAGCTGTGGTAAACACTATGGCTGAGGCTGTGTGTAAAACAGCAATTGCGACGACGCAAGCAATTGACCATTTAGGAGAAAGGAATGGAGATCGTCACGGAGGATGTAATGGTGAGCGTAGTGGAGATGGTAATGGTAATGAAGGCGTTGGAAATCACATAACTCTATGACGCTGGCAACTTTTCTAAAAGTAAATCTGCCCAAGTTTAGAGGAACACTGGTGGCTACTGAAGCTAATAACTAGTTCTGCGGTATCAAAAAGTCGCTGCGAGTGCAACATGTACCAAAAGGACAACACGTGGAATTTGCAACCTATATGCTAGAGGGAGAAGCTGAACACTGGTCACATGGAGTGTAACGCTTGTTGAGATAGGAGGTGGAAGAGATTGTCTGGGTTAATTTTAAGGAGAAATTTTACAAAAAGTATTTTCCTAGATCCATTCGTGATGCTAAAGAGATAGAATTGATGCAGTTGAAACGGAAGAATATGTTAGTGGTAGAGTATACCCAGAAATTTGAGGATCTGTGCCGATTCTCTAAGATCTGTAAGGAAAATCTAGATTATTTTGAAGAATGAAGTGTTTGAAGTATAAAGGAGGACTTCGCGATGAGTTGATGCATTCGTTAGTACCACTGCAAATACGAAATTTTACGGAGCTTGTTAATAAGAGTCAGCTGATGGAAGACTGTGAAAATAAGATGGCAGCATCAAGGATGAGTCATCCGAGCTTACCACCAAGAAACCTTAATAATTTTCATAGGCATGCGGTGCAGTGGAAGGTTGATTTTAAGGCACCGGGAGTACCTAATGCGAGAAAACCAACAAGTTAAAAACTTTCCTACGCGCTCTACTGCTAGGAATAGAAATAGGCCAAGACAAAACACCGGTAAGCAACCTCAGCAGATTTAGGAAGGTCCGACGTGTAGAAAGTGTGGAAGGGGTCACATTAGTAGGCCTTGTTATTTTGGAATGAAAGTCTGTTACAATTGCAGTAATCCAGGGCATATAGCAAGCAATTGTCCAGAAAAGTCGGTACAACGAGTAGTTAGATTGCAATAGCTAGGAAGAGTATTTACAATGATTGCCAAAGATGCTCGTACTCAGACTCCCTGACCTAAGGTCAGTATTGTGTCAAGAAAAATCGCTTCCTAACTGCACTTTACGATTCTGGTGTATTCCACTCTTTTATTTCTTTAACTGTTATACGTAAGTTGGGACAAGATGAGGAAATAGAAAACAACTAAGAACTAGAAGATAAGATAATGACCCATTCTTAGCACCTGTTTATTAGTAAAGGAAATTTTGAAGGCCAAATTTTCTTTCAGGGAAGAAGACTGTAACAACTCTAATTTTTGCACTAGCACGAGTTTTTCTTAAAATAATATTTTAAAGTGATTAGTTTTATTTTGACGAGTTGAATTCGAACCCCAAAGTAAAATAAATGATAATATAATTTTATTATTATGTTATTTATTTATTTTACTTGCTCAAATTATTATGGAGCCTAGATAATATTATTATTATTATAATCAAATTTTACTTTTGCCGATATAAGTAATTATCGGTATTTCTTGATGAGCTTAGAGTTGCTAATACTTCATCAAATATCTTTCATCCTCAAGGTACTAATGTCATTTACATTAGTAACTCATATATATTTAACTCTATATATATTATTACTTGTGTTTTAATATATTCAATTTTCATAAATACCCATTTAAAATATTTATAACTTGAACTGCTGACTCAGCAACACATAAATGCGACACCCAAAAATAATTTCCTTGATTCCTTTCTTTTACCTAAGCCATTAAGGAAACAAAAATAAAGAAAGGAAACAAAAATAAAGAAAGCCAAACGTGGCTTGTTTATATAGATATATATATACATACATACATACATATATATACATATATATATATATATATACACAGGGACGGACATAAGGGGGGCGAGTGGCGGCCTCGGCCCCCCAAACTTTTTTTAAGAGTAATAAATTATTATGTATAATTTAATTTTTTTTAAAAAAATATTTAGTATTTAGTCTAGTATAAATAAAAATTCAGTCTAATTTAAATATTAATAATTTTTAATATTTAAAAAATAAGTAACAATATTAAAGAAATCTGAAAAAGATATTATTACTAATATTTTTTAATTAAATAAAAAATTTCAAATATCATAAACTGAATTCTTTTTCTTCTTATAGCCATCTTTTTTTATTTATTTGGTATTAATTCTCTCTGTTTCAACTACTACAATTAAGAGATCTTTTTCAACTATGAATATTGTGAAAAATAACTTAGAAACAAAATAAAAGATGAATTTCTTGATAATTTTCTTTTAATTATATTGAAAAGAAAATTACTGAAAAATTTTACACAAATTCCATTATCGGTGAATTTTATGATATGAAGAATCGACGATTTTGTTAGTAAAAAGTATACACATATTTTTTTTAACTTTAAAATATATTCTCTGTCAATATATTTTTGTAATACATCTTATATTATATAATTTTTTACATAATTTTTAATATTATATGTGTTATTGGCCCCCCTATAATATCATTTCTGGATCCGTCCCTGTATATATATATATATATATATATATATATTTGTAAATAGTAATAATTAATAATATTAAATGCGGAGTCCCTTGCAGGTACCCCCCCACCCACCGGGGATGAAGGAATCAATATCACCATCAAGCTCAACAAATCGGATACAACCGTTCCGACCAGCGTAGAAGATCTCGTCCGAGATCGACCTACAGTTTCAGGTAACCCGCGGAACATTGGCGCCGTTGCCAGGGAACCTGGAAGTCATCCCATTACCATGGCGGACGCCCATGACAATGATCACACCCCAGATCTAGAAGAAAGAACGCTGCATAAAAACGCGGACACCACACCAAAAGATACTCCCCAAATCAACAATAAGAAGAACTCCCCAAACGAGGGAGCCCTGGATGTATTTCAAGATCGGTTAAAACAACTTGAGGAAGATGCTCTACGTCAACGAGAGGCTGAGAAGGATCTACAAAGAGAAAAAAGGCGACGCCAGAAATTGGAAAGCAAACTCCTAAAACTTGAAGCCGATGTCAAGACCAAAGCCAGCCGATCCACTCCCGAAGATAACGCACGAAAGGAGCAAGACCCATTCACCAAAGAGATCATGAAGATGAAAATCCCAAAGGAATTTAAACTCCCAGACATGACCTTATACGATGGCACTACAGATCCCAGCCATCATCTTAGTAACTTCAGAAGCAGAATGTATCTCACCGACGCCTCAGATGCAGTTCGTTGCAAAGCCTTTCCAACTACTTTAACAAAAATAGCGATTAGATGGTTCGACAATCTCCCTCCTAGGTCCATCTAAAGTTTCGACGACATGGCTAAGAAATTCCTGGCCAGATTCTCCATCTAAAAGGACAAAGCTAAACATGTTCCGAGCTTATTAGGAATCAGGCAATAAAGAGAACGAGAAACCCTGCGTAACTACATGGAAAGATTCAACAAGACATGTATGGATATACAGAACTTACCAACTGAAGCCGCTATTATGGGCCTCATTAATGGCTTGTGAGAAGGGCCCTTTAGTCAATTTATATCAAAAAAGTACACCACATCTCTGAACGAGGTGCAAGAACGAGCGGAAAAATACATCAACATAGAGAAAAACTCCCGGTTAGGAGAAACTTCGAAGGCCGGGTTCACCCCCCGGGATAAAGACAAAGAATCCAGGAAGAAAGAAGATCGACATGGAGAAAAAATAAAAAAATACCACAATTACACCCTCTCTTCGGGTGTCTCTTGTGGATGTATACAGAGAGGTTTGCAACACAGAAAAAATACCACCAGCTCGACCACTCAAAAGCAAAAAAGGAGGAGGAAACCGGGCTGAATATTGTGAATACCATCGAATCCGCGGGCACTCCACCAATGAGTGTTTCGACTTAAAAAATGTCATAGAAAAACTCGTACGAGAAGGAAAGCTAGATCGATATCTGGCCACCCATGATGATGAACAAAGAAAAAGAAGAAGAGCAGAAGATGTCGGACCAACCGCGCGATCATCTCGAACGCCAGAAAGACATGTCCACATGATACACGGCGGATTTGCCGGGGGAGGAATTTCCAAATCATCTCGCAAAAGACATCTCAAAGACGTATATCACATCGCAGAAAAGGAGGAAGCACCCGACATCCCGGCGATCACTTTTACCAAGGAAGACGCATCTGGCGTCGCATCAGGGCATGACCGATCCCATGGTCATCACTATTATGCTGGCAAACGCAAATCTTCACCGCATGTTGATAGACCAGGGGAGCTCTGCCGATATCTTATTCAAAACTACTTTCGACAAACTCGGCTTGGAAGAAAAAGAACTCAGAGCATATCCGGACAGCCTGTTTGGGCTAGGAGATACCCCAGTTCAACCGATGGGATACATCTCGCTCCACACAACTTTTGGTAAAGGAAGTCAGTCAAGAACACTCAAAATAGATTACATCATAGTCGACGTAAGCTCAGCCTACAATGCCCTAATAAGCCGGACAACGTTAAATCAGCTCGGCGCAATAGTCTCGACTCTGTATCTATGCATGAAGTTTCCAACTGCAGGAGGAATATCCACGATAAAAGCAGATCAGAAGATGGCGCGCCACTGTTATAAGCTAGCAGTCTATCCAGGATCCCGGCCGGTACAACAAAGACGTAGAAAGCTAGGACCAGAACGCTCTCAAGCTGTGGAAGAACAAGTACGAGCTCTATTGGAGGCAGGTTTCATAAGAGAAGTCAAATACCCGCTATGGCTCGCTAACGTTGTATTAGTAAAAAAGTCAAACGGAAAGTGGCGAATGTGCACAGACTATACCAACCTCAACAAAACATGCCCAAAGGATCCTTATCCACTCCCAAGTATCGACGCACTGGTAGATGCCTCCTCCGGCTACAAATACCTCTCCTTTATGGACGCATACTCGGGATATAACCAAATCCCAATGTACCCACCGACCAAGAAAAAACCTCTTTCTTAACCCCAAAGGCAAATTACTGCTACGTTGTTATGCCCTTTGGTCTTAAAAACACGGGAGCCACTTACCAAAGATTAATGAACAAAGTTTTTTCGGATCACATCGGAAAGATTATGGAGGTCTACGTAGACGACATGCTAGTGAAGATGCAAAACGAAGAGATGTTATTATCCGACCTGACACAAGTATTCAACACTATAAGACGATACGGCATGCGACTCAATACCACAAAATGTACCTTCGCAGTAGAAGCTGGTAAATTCTTGGGTTTTATGATCACACAGAGAGGAATCGAGGCAAACCCAGACAAGTGCAGGGCCGTACTCAACATGAAAAGTCCGACTTGTATCAAAGAGGTACAACAACTCAACGGGAGGTTGGCAGCCTTGTCCAGATTCCTGGCTGGATCAACAATAAGATCTCTCCCCTTCTACGCCACTCTAAGGAAAGGAAAGGAGTTTGAATAGACAGCAGAATGCGAGCAAGCCTTCCAAGACTTCAAAAAACTTATGGGACGGCCACCTATATTAAGTCGGCCACGGGAAGGAGAACCACTCATATTGTACCCCGCGGTGGGAAATCGGGCAATAGCCTCAGCACTGGTCCGAGAAGACAACAGTGGGCAACAACCCATATACTTTATCAGCAAAGCATTACAAGGATCTGAGCTGAACTACCAGAAAATAGAAAAGTTTGCTTACGCTCTCATAATAACATCCCGACGACTTCGCCCATATTTCTAGTCTCACACCACTAAAGTTTGGACCAACCAGCCCATAAAAGGGATCTTACAGAAAACAGACTTGGCAGGCAGAATCTTGCAATGGGTAGTCGAGTTGTCAGAATTCGACCTTCAATACGAAGCTCAGACGGCCATCAAATCTCAATATCTGGCCGACTTCATTGCGGAATTTACGGACACACCAGAAATCCCCACAGAATGGAATCTATATGTGGATGGCTCCTCAAATAAAACGGGAAGTGGCACAGGCGTAATAATTGAAAGCAATCAGGGAACCCAAATTGAACTCTCCCTCAAATCGGGTTCCCTGCCTCAAACAATCAAGCGGAATATGAGGCACTACTAGCTGGTTTAAAGCTGGCTAGGGAGGTTGGAGCTCAAAAACTTATCATCTTCAACGATTCACAGGTAGTCACTTCACAAATAGCAGGAAGCTACCAAGCCAAAGATCCCACTATGAAAAAGTACTTGGACAAAACCAGGGAACAACTTGGACAACTCGGAGAATATGAGATTCGTCACATACCCCGAGAATAAAACGCCCGGGCCGATGCACTCTCAAACTAGCCAGCACCAAACCAGGAGGCAACAATAGAAGCCTCATACAAGAAATTCTACAGAATCCATCAATCTGAGAAGAAGAAAAGGTCCTAGCCATAACAGGTCGCGACTAGGGATGGATGACTCCCATAATTAACTACCTCAGAACAGAAGATCTCCCCACAGATGAGAAAGAGGCAAAGAAGTTAAAACGAAAAGCACAATACTACACCATCATAAATAATACTCTATACAAAAAAGGGATTTCAATACCACTGCTAAAATGCGTGCCAACTTCCAACACAAAAGATGTTCTAGAAGAAGTACACAGTGGCATTTGTGGCAATCACCTCGGAGCGCAGGCACTCGCCAAAAAAGTAATTAGGACAGGATTTTATTGGCCAACTCTACAAAAAGAAGCCACAGAATTTGTAAGGACATGCTCACCATGTCAGAAGCATGCCAACTTACACATCGCTCCGCCAGAGGAACTCATCAGCATAACCTCACCTTGGCCATTCGCAAAATAGGGACTCGATCTCCTCGGACCTTTTTCTCAAGGATCAGGACAAGTCAAATTCCTCATAGTAGGAATAGACTACTTCACAAAATGGATCGAGGCAGAACCCCTAGCCAATGCCACAGCTTAAAGAAGTCGGAAATTCCTATATAGAAACATCGTCACAAGGTTCGGAGTTCCATACTCCATCACTACAGACAATGGTACCCAGTTCACAGATGTTGGCTTCAGAAAACTAGCGGCCGACCTGAATATAAAACAACAATTCACCTCTGTTGAGCACCCTCAAGCCAATGGGCAAGCTGAAGCTGCTAACAAAGTCATATTAGCAGGGTTAAAACGGAGATTACAGGATGCAAAGAGAGCCTGGGCCGAGGAACTCCCACAGGTTCTATGGGCATATCGAATGATGCCACATTCCACTACAAAGGAATCACCCTTCCGATTAGCATATGGAATGGAGGCGATGATCCCAGTAGAGGTCGAAGAAGGGTCACCCAGAGTGATCCACTTTAGTGAGAAAGCCAATTCCCAACTTCAAAGGGAAGAGCTCGACTTACTTCCGGAAATCCGAGAAAGAGCTCGGATAAGGGAAGAGGCGCTAAAACGATGAATGGGCTCCAGGTATAACCAAAAGGTAATACGACGGACCTTCACTGAGGACGACCTCATCCTAATACAAAACGACATCGGAACAACTCGACCGGGAGAAGGAAAGCTGGCAGCAAATTGGAAAGGACCCTACCGAGTCATAGAAGTGCTGGGAAAGGGCTATTACAGGCTTTCTGAACTCGACGAGCGAGAGCATCCCAGGTCATTGCATGCCTGCAACCTAAGAAGGTACTACAGCTAAGGGTGATAAAAGATCTTGGACAAGGCGCACTCTTTTTCATGAAAAAAGGTTTTTTAACGAGGCGCCAAGCCAAGACCTACAAATCACCCGACTTAGAAAAATAAACCATGTATATTTGCATTTTTTTAATAAAACTTGTTCAGATTTTCTACAAATGCTCAAGTCGTATTATTCTGAAACATTCTTCGCCCGATTATAAACCTACAGATCGACAGAAAGTGAAAACCAAAAATTCACTGCGCGATCACGATAAAAACGAGGGTTAAAACCCAAATTCTACAAAATCGGCAAAGATGAAAACAGAATAATGCAAGAAGTTATAGAAAGTGATCCATAGAAAGGACCTGACGAGATCCTAATAAAATAGATTGCTATAAAAGAACTTAAAAGACTAGCCGGCACAAAAAGTCGAACCAGCCACAACAATCCAAGTTATAAGTAAAGCCTTGGAAAGAGGTCTGGCCAACCCTATAAAAGAGGATTACTATAACTTCGAAGAGCCCGACATGATGAAGTCGGACTCCTACAAAAAAGTTACAAAGATAATCCCTGAAAGAGACCTGAACAAGGTCCAAGAAAGAGGATTATCAAGTAACTCGACAGGGCCCGACATGACGAAGTCGGCCTAGAAAGATAAAGTTACAAAGATAATCCCTGAAAGAGACCTGAACAAGGTCCAAGAAAGAGGATTATCAAGTAACTCGACAAAGCTCGACATGACGAAGTCGGCCCAGAAAGACAAAGTTACAAAAGATAAATCCCTGAAAGAGACCTGAACTAGGTCCAAGAAAGAGGATTATCAAGTAGCTTGACAGGGCCCGACATGACGAAGTCGGCCCAGAAAGATAAAAGTTACAAAAGGTAAATTGATGAGCGGATAATTTATACGCTTTTTGGCATTGTTTTTAGGTAGTTTTTAGTATGATCTAGTTACTTTTAGGGATATTTTCATTAGTTTTTATGCTAAATTCTGGACTTTACTATTAGTTTGTGTGTTTTTCTGTGATTTCAGGTATTTTCTGGCTGAAATTGAGGGACCTAAGCAAAACTCTTATAGGAGGCCGACAAAGGACTGCTGATGTTGTTGGAATTTAACCTTCCTACACTCAAAATGGATTTTCTAGAGCTACGAAACTCCAAATGGCACGCTCTCAATGGCGTTGGAAAGTAGACATCCAGAGCTTTCCAGAAATATATAATAGTCCATACTTTATTTGTAATTAGACGACGTAAACTGGCGCTCAACACCAGTTCCATGCTGCATTCTAGAGTCAAACGCCAGAAATACGTCACAAACCAGAGTTGAACGCCCAAAACACGTTACAACTTGGTGTTCAACTCCAAGAGAAGCCTCAACTCGTGGATAGATCAATTTCAGCCCAAGCACACACCAAGTGGGCCCCGGTAGTGAATTTATGCATCAATTACTTACTTTTGTAAACCTTAGTAGCTAGTTTAGTATAAATAGAACTTTTTACTAGTTTATTAGATGTCTTTGACCATTACGTCTTGGACTATCTAGTTCTTTTGACCATTCGGTCTTTCATGGGGGCTGGCCATTCGGCCATGCCTGGACCTCTATCACTTATGTATTTTCAACGGTGGAGTTTCTACACACCATAGATTAAGGGTGTGGAGCTCTACTGTACCTCAAGTTTCAATGCAAGTACTACTATTTTCTGTTCAATTCGACTTATTCTTATTCTAAGATATTCGTTGCACTTCAACATGATGAATGTGATGATCCGTGACACTCATCATCATTCTCACCTATGAACGCATGACTGACAACCACTTCCGTTCTACCTTAGACCGGGCGCATATCTCTTGGATTCCTTAATCAGAATCTTCGTGGTATAAGCTAGAATTGATGGCGGCATTCATGGGAATCCGGAAAGTCTAACCTTGTCTGTGGTATTCTGAGTAGGATTCTGGGATTAAATGACTGTGACGAGCTTCAAACTCGCGATTGTTGGGCGTGATGACAAACACAAAAGAATCAAGGGATTCTATTCCAACATGATCGAGAACCGACAGATGATTAGCCATGCTGTGACAGAGCATTTGGACCATTTTCACTGAGAGGATGGGATGTAGCCATTGACAACGGTGATGCCTTACATACAGCTTGCCATAGAAAGGAGTGACAAAGATTGGATAAAGACAGTAGAAAAGCAGAGATTCGGAAGGTACATAGCACCTCCAAACACCTATCTGAAATTCCCACCATTGGATTACATGAGTAACTTTATCTTTATTTTCTATTTAATTTATTATTATTATTCGAAAAACCAATAATCTCTTAAATTAGTTAAATCCGCCTGACTGAGATTTACAAGGTGACCATAGCTTGCTTCATACCAACAATCTCTGTAGGATCGACCCTTACTCACGTAAGGTATTTGGTGGACGAAATTGTGATCCATGTTCTAACTATTTTGAGAGAAATCATTATTATGGCACTGGTTGAATTCACAACTCCGTTCAACTAACCAGCAAGTGTACTGGGTCGTCCAAGTAATAAACCTTACGTGAGTAAGGGTCGATCCCACAGAGATTGTTGGTATGAAGCAAGCTATGGTCACCTTGTAAATCTCAGTTAGGCAGATTAAAATTGTTTATGGTTTCGGAAATTAATAATAAGAAAATAGATGAAATAATAAAAGGGATAGAACACTTATGCAGATTCATTGGTGGGAATTTCAGATAAGCATATGGAGATACTGTAAGGCTCAAGGACGCCTGCTCTCCTACTGCTTCAACTCAATCCTTCTTACTCCTTTCCATGGCAAGCTGTATGTAGGGCATCACCGTTGTCAGTGGCTACATCCCATCCTCTCAGTGAAAATGGTCCTCTGCGGCTGTCACTCGCATGGCTAATCATCTGTCGGTTCTCAATCAGGTTGGAATAGAATCCATTGATTCTTTTGCGCTTGTCATCATGCCCAGCCTTCAGGAGTTTGAAGCTCGTCACAGTCATTCAATCCCAGAATCCTACTCGGAATACCATAGACAAGGTTTAGACTTTCCGGATCCTCATGAATGCCGCCATCTATCTAACTTATACCACAAAGATTCTGTTGGGGAATCTAAGAGATACACATTCAAGCTCTGTTGCATGTAGAACGGAAGTGGTTGTCAATCACGCGCGTTCATAAGTGAGAATGATAATGAGGGTTATTTAATCATCACATTCATCATGTTCTTGGGTGCGAATGAATATCTTGGAATAAGAATAAGAGAGAATTGAATAAAAGAAAATAGAACTGCATTAATACTTGAGGTACAGCAGAGCTCCACACCCTTAATCTATGGTGTGCAGAAACTCCACCGTTGAAAATACATAAGTAAAAGGTTCAGGCATGGCCGAATGGCCAGCCCCCTAAAACGTGATCAATAGCCTCTTAGGATGAAGAATAAAACAAAACTGAGACCAAAGATGTAACGTGGTCAAAAGACATCTAATACAATAGTTAAATGTTCTATTTATAATAAACTAGCTCCTAGGGTTTACATGAGTAAGTAATTGATGCATAAATCCACTTCCGGGGCCCACTTGGTGTATACTTGGGCTGAGCTTGATCAATCCACGAGCTGAGGCTTCTCTTGGAGTTGAACTCCGAGTTATGACGTGTTTTGGGCGTTCAACTCCGGATCATGACGTTTTTCTGGCGTTTAACTCCAGACAGCAGCATGTACTTGGCGTTCAACGCCAAGTTACGTCGTCAATTTCCGAATAAAGTATGGACTATTATATATTGCTGGAAAGCCCTGGATGTCTACTTTCCAACGCCGTTGAGAGCGCGCCATTTAATGTTCTGTAGCTCCAGAAAATCCATTTTGAGTGCAGGGAGGTCAGAATCCAACAGCATCAGCAGTCCTTTTGTCAGCCTTTTTCAGAGTTTTGCTCAAATCCCTCAATTTCAGTCAGAATTTACCTGAAATTACAGAAAAATACACAAACTCATAGTAAAGTACAGAAATGTGAATTTAACATAAAAACTAGTGAAAACATCCCTAAAAGTAGCTTGAACTTACTAAAAACTACCTAAAAACAATACCAAAAAGCGTATAAATTATCCGCTCATCACAACACCAAACTTAAATTGTTGCTTGTCCCCAAGCAACTGAAAATCAAATAGGATAAAAAGAAGAGAATATACTATAAATTCCAAAATATCAATGAATATTAATTATAATTAGATGAGCGGGACTTGTAGCTTTTTGCCTCTGAACAGTTTTGGCATCTCACTTTTTCCTTTGAAGTTCAGAATGATTGGCTTCTTTAGGAACTTAGAATTTCGGATAGTGTTATTGACTTTCCTAGTTAAGCATGTTGATTCTTGAACACAGCTACTAATGAGTCTTGGCCGTGGCCCTAAGCACTTTGTTTTCCAGTATTACCACCGGATACACAAATGCCACAGACACATAACTGGGTGAACCTTTTCAGATTGTGACTTAGCTTTGCTAAAGTCCCCAGTTAGTGGTGTCCAGAGCTCTTAAGCACACTCTTTTGCCTTGGATCATGACTTTAACCACTTAGTCTCAAGCTTTTCACTTGGACCTTCATGACACAAGCACATGGTTAGGGACAGCTTGATTTAGCCGCTTAGGCCTGGATTTTATTTCCTTGGGCCCTCCTATCCATTGATGCTCAAAGCCTTGGATCCTTTTTACCCTTGCCTTTTGGTTTTAAGGGCTATTGGCTTTTTCTACTGCTCCTTCTTTTTCTATATACTCTTTTTTTTTTCGAATGCTTCTTCTTTTTCAATGCTTTTTCTTGCTTCAAGAATCAATTTTATGATTTTTCAGATCATCAATAACATTTCTCTTTGTTCATCATTCTTTCAAGAGCCAACAATTTTAACATTCATAAACAACAAGATCAAAAGACATATGCACTGTTCAAGCATTCATTCAGAAAACAAAAGTATTGTCACCACATCAATATAATTAAACTAAATTCAAGGATAAATTCGAAATTCATGTACTTCTTGTTCTTTTGAATTAAAACATTTTTCATTTAAGAGAGGTGAAGGATTAATGGATTTTATTCATAGCTTTAAGGCATGGTTACATACTAATGATCATGAAATAAAGACACAAAACATAGATAAACACAATACTAAAAACCGAAAACAGAAAGAAATAAAGAACAAGGAATGAATCCACCTCTAGTGGCGTCTTCTTCTTGAAGGACCAATGATGTTCTTCAGCTCTTCTATGTCCCTTCCTTGCCTTTGTTGCTCCTCCCTCATTGCTCTTTGATCTTCTCTTATTTCTTGGAGAATGATGGAGTGCTCATGATGTTCCACCCTTAGTTGTTCCACATTGTGACTCAAACCTTCTAAGGAAGTGTTGAGTTGCTCCCAATAGTTGTTTGGAGGAAAGTGCATCCCTTGAGGCATCTCAGGGATTTCTTGATGATGAGCTTCCTCATGCACCTCTTGAGGGCCGTGAGGAGCTTCTCTTGCTTGCTCCATCCTTTTCTGGTGATGGGCTTGTCTTCTTCAATGGAGACATCTCCTTCTATGATAACTCCAGCTGAGTAACATAGATGGCAAATAAGGTGAGGAAAAGCTAGCCGTGCCATAGGTGAGGGCTTGTCGGCTATTTTGTAGATTTCATTGGAGATGACCTCATGAACTTCTACTTCCTCTCCAATCATGATGCTATGAATCATGATGGCCCGATCCACAGTAACTTCAGATCGGTTGCTAGTAGGAATGATGGAGCGTTGAATGAACTCCAACCATCCTCTAGCTATAGGCTTGAGGTCCAGTCTTCTTAATTGGACTGGCTTGCCTTTGGAGTCTCTCTTCCATTGAGCTCCTTCCACACAAATGTCCATAAGGACTTGGTCCAACCTTTGATCAAAGTTGACCCTTCTAGTGTAGGGGCGTTCATCACCTTGCATCATAGGTAAGTGGAATGCCAACCTTACATTTTCCGGACTAAAATCCAAGTATTTCCCCTAACCATTGTGAGATAATTCTTTGGACTTGGGTTCATACCTTGGTCATGGTTCCTAGTGATCCATGCATTGGCATAGAACTCTTGAACCATTAAGATTCCAACTTGTTGCATGGGGTTGGTTAAGACTTCCCAACCTCTTCTTTGAACTTCATGTCGGATCTCCGGATACTCATTTTTCTTGAGCTTGAAGGGGACCTCAGGGATCACCTTCTTCTTTGCCACAACATCATAGAAGTGGTCTTGATGGCTCTTGGAGATGAATCTTTCCATCTCCCATGACTCGAAGGTGGAAGCTTTTGTCTTCCCTTTTCCTTTTCTAGAGGAAACTCCGGCCTTAGGTGCCATTGGTAATGGAAAAAACGAAAAAAAAGCTTATGCTTTTACCACACCAAACTTAAAATATTGCTCGCCCTCGAGCAAAAAAAGAAGGAAGAGAAGAAGAAGAAGAAGAAGAAAATGTGATAGAGAGGGAGAAAGGTAGGTTCGGTTTAGGTGAAGAAGGAGGGGTTGTGTTGTGTAAAAATGAAGTAGAATAGAAGGGTATTTATAGGGAAAGGGGGGAAGGTAGGTTTGGCCATTTGGGTGGGAATGGGAGGGAAATTGGTCTGAATTTTTGAAGGTAGGTGGGGTTTATGGGGAAGGGTGGATGGATGTGAGTGGTGAATGGGGTAATTGGGAAGAGGAGTTGAGGTGATTGGTGAAAGGTGTTGGGAAGTGTGACATGGGGAAGAGTGATTTTGGATTAGGAGAGTGTGATTAGGATTAAAAGGTAAGGTGGGAATATGTTAGGTGGGGATCCTGTGGGGTCCACAGATCCTGAGGTGATCCTGTGGGGTCCACAAATCCTGAGGTGTCAAGGAATTCCATCCATGCACCAAAATAGGCATGTAAAATGCCTTCGTGCATCATTCTGGTGTTTAAACACCCATTGGTGCACGTTCTGGGCGTTCAACGCCCATGTAAAGCATGTTTCTGGCGTTGAACGCCAGTTTCATGCTTGTTACTGGCGTTCAGCGCCAGTTTTTCCTCTCTGGGCACATTCCTGGCGTTCAGCGCCAGGATGTTGCTTGTTTCTGGCGTTCAGCGCCAGAATGGTGCTCTGTTCTGGCGTTGAACGCCAGCCAGATGCATCTTACTGGCGTTGAACGCCAGCCTGTGCGTCCTCCAGGGTGAAAAAATTTTTTTCTTCTGTTTTTGATTCTGTTTTTAGTTTTTATGATTTTTTCGTGCCTCCTCATGATCATGTACCTAATAAAACACAAAATAACAATAAAATAAAATAAAATAAAATTAGATAAATAAAATTGGGTTGCCTCCTAACAAGCGCTTCTTTAATGTCAATAGCTTGACAGTGGCTCTCATGGAGCCACAAGGTGATCAGGTCAATGTTGTATAGTTGTCCACACCAAACTTAGAGTTTGGATATGGGATCTTAACACCAAACTTAGAGTTTGGTTGTGGCCTCACAACACCAAACTTAGAGTTTGACTGTGGAGGCTCTTCTTTTTGACTCTGAACTGAGAGAAGCTCTTCATGCTTACTCTCTTTTGTCACAGAGGGATGGCCATGTGCCTTAAACACAAGGTAGTCCCCATTCAATTGAAGGACTAACTCACCTCTGTTGACATCTATCACAGCTCCTGCTGTGGCTAGGAAGGGTCTTCCAAGGATGATGCAATCATCCTCTTCCTTCCTAGTGTCTAAGATTATGAAATCAGCAGGGATGTAAAGGCCTTCAACCTTTACTAACACGTCCTCTATTATTCCATAAGCTTGTCTCAATGACTTGTCTGCCAGTTGTAATGAGAACAAGGCAGGTTGTACCTCAATGATCCCCAGCTTCTCCATTACAGAGAGTGGCATTAGATTTATCCCTGACCCCATATCACACAGAGCTTTTTCAAAGATCATGGTGCCTATGGTACAAGGTATTAAGAACTTGCCAGGATCTTGTTTCTTTTGAGGTAGAATTTTCTGAATCCAAGTGTCCAGTTCATTAATGAGCAAGGGAGGTTCACTTTCCCAAGTCTCAATACCAAATAACTTGGCATTCAGCTTCATGATAGGTCCTAAATATTGAGCAACTTGCTCTCCAGTTACATCTTCATCCTCTTCAGAGGATGAATAGTCTTCAGAACTCATGAATGGCAGAAGGAGATTTAAGGGAATCTCTATGGTCTCTGTATGAGCCTCAGATTCCTTTTGATCCTTAATAGGAGATTCCTTCTTGCTTGAGGGACGTCCCAGGAGGTCTTCCTCACTAGGATTTTCGTCCTCCTCCTCCCTTGTGCATTCGGCCATATTGACTATGTCAATGGCCTTGCACTCTCCTTTTGGATTTTCTTCTGTATTGCTTGGGAGAATACTGGGAGGAGTTTCAATGACTTTCTTACTCAGCTGGCCCACTTGTGCCTCCAAATTTCTAATGGAGGATCTTGTTTCATTCATGAAACTGAAAGTGGCCTTTGACAGATCAGAGACTACATTGGCTAAATTAGAAGTGTTTTGTTCAGAATTCTCTGTCTGTTGCTGAGAAGATGATGGATATGGCTTGCTATTGCCCAGCCTATTGCGTCCACCATTGTTAAAACCTTGTTGAGGTTTTTGTTGATCCTTCCATGAGAAATTTGGATGATTTCTCCATGATGAGTTATAGGTGTTTCCATAGGGTTCACCCATGTAATTAACCTCTGCCATGGCAGGGTTCTCAGGATCATAAGCTTCTTCAGAAGCTGCCTCTCTAGTACTGTTGGATGCATGTTGCAATCCATTCAGATTTTGAGAGATCATGTTGACCTGTTGAGTCAACACTTTGTTCTGAGCCAATATGGCATTCAGAGTATCAATTTCAAGAACTCCTTTCTTTTGAGGTATCCCATTGTTCACGGAATTCCTCTCAGAAGTGTACATGAATTGGTTGTTTGCAACCATGTCAATGAGTTCTTGAGCCTCTTCAGGCGTTTTCTTCAGGTGAATAGATCCACCTGCAGAATGGTCCAATGACATTTTCGAAAATTCAGAGAGACCATAATAGAATATATCTAATATGGTCCATTCTGAAAACATGTCAGATGGACATCTCTTGGTCAGCTGCTTGTATCTTTCCCAAGCTTCATAGAGGGATTCACCATCTTTTTGTTTGAAGGTTTGAACATCCACTCTCAGCTTGCTCAGCTTTTGAGGAGGAAAGAATTTATCCAAGAAGGCAGTGACCAGCTTATCCCATGAGTCCAGGCTATCCTTGGGTTGTGAATCCAACCATATTCTAGCTCTGTCTCTTACAGCAAAAGGGAAAAGCATGAGTCTGTAGACCTCAGGATCAACTTCATTCGTCTTTACAGTCTCACAGATCTGCAAGAATTCAGTTAAAAACTGGTAAGTATCTTCAGATGGAAGTCCATAAAACTTGCAGTTTTGTTGCATTAAAGCAACTAGCTGAGGTTTCAGCTCAAAGTTATTGGCCCCAATGGCAGGAATGGAGATGCTTCTTCCATCAAACTTGGACGTTGGCTTTGTGAAGTCACCAAGCATTCTCCTTGCATTATTATTATTTTCGGCTGCCATCTCCTTCTCTTGTTCGAAAATTTCTGAAAGGTTGTTTCTGGATTGTTGTAATTTAGCTTCTCTTAATTTTCTCTTCAGAGTCCTTTCAGGTTCTAGATCAATTTCAACAAGAGTGCCTTTATCCTTGTTCCTGCTCATATGAAAGAGAAGAAAACAAGAAAAGAAAAGGAATCCTCTATGTCACAGTATAGAGATTCCTTTATGTTAGTAGAAAAAGAAAGGGGTAGAAGAATGAAGAAGGGGATTCGGAATTTTGGATGAAGAGAGGTGAAGAGAAGTGTTAGTAATTAAATAATTAAATAGAAGAAGAAAAGAGAAGAAAAATTTCGAAAATAATTTTGAAAAAGAGGTTAGTGATTTTCGAAAATTAGAGATAAATTGTAATTAAAGTTAAGGTTTTAAAACAATTAATTAATTGAAAAGAATTTTTGAAAAAGAGAGAGATATTTTCGAAAATAGAAGAGGGAGAAATAGTTAGGTGGTTTTGAAAAAAAAATAAGAAACAAACAAAAAGTTAGTTAGTTGATTGAAAAAGATTTGAAATCAAAATTGAAAAAGATGAGAAGATAGCAAGTTAGATAAGATCTTTTGAAATCAAATTTTGAAAAAGATAAAATTTTTGAAAAAGATAAAATAAAAGATAAAAAGATTTAATTCAAAAATTTTAAAATTATTTACCTCACTAACAAGAAACTACAAGATAAGATTCTAGAACTTAAAGATTGAA
This sequence comes from Arachis stenosperma, assembly GCF_014773155.1. Lineage (NCBI taxonomy): Eukaryota > Viridiplantae > Streptophyta > Magnoliopsida > Fabales > Fabaceae > Arachis > Arachis stenosperma. The sequence goes on from NC_080382.1 coordinate 107,981,247, forward strand.
CCTTTCTTAACAAGAAAGTAACAAACTTCAAATTTTTGAACCAATCACATTAATTATTAGTGAATTTTCGAAAATATGATGTAAAGATAAGGAAAAGATTTTGAAAATAATTTGAAAAATATTTTTGAAATTTTCGAAAAATAGAAAAAAATGAAAAAGATATGATTTTTGAAAAAAGATTTTGAAAAGATAAGATTTTTAAAATTGAAATTTTGATTTGACTTGTAAGAAACAACTAATTTTAAAAATTTTTTGACCAAGTCAACCCAAAATTTCGAAAATTTGGAGGGAAATAAGGAAAAGATATTTTTTTGAATTTTTGAATTTTTAATTATGAGAGAGAAAAACAACAAAAATACTCAATGCATGAAATTTTTTAGATCAAAACAATGGATGCATGCAAGAATGCTATGAAAGTCAAGATGAACACCAAGAACACTTTGAAGATCATGATGAACATCAAGAACATATTTTTTGAAAAATTTTTGATGCAAAGAAAACATGCAAGACACCAAACTTAGAAATCTTTAATGCATGGATTCTAACAAACAAAAAATGCATATGAAAAACAACATAAGACACAAAACAAGAAATCATCAAGATCAAACAAGAGGACTTATCAAGAACAACTTGAAGATCATGAAGAACACTATGAATGCATGGGATTTTCGAAAAATGCAAGAAAAATTTTTAAAGCATGCAATTGACACCAAACTTAAAAATTAACTCAAGACTCAAACAAGAAACACAAAATATTTTTTTATTTTTATGATTTTATGAATTTTTATTAATTTTTATTAATTTTTTCGAAAATAAAGTTTAGAAAAACGAAAAATAAAAGAAAAATTTTGAAAAATATTTTTGAAAAGAAAATTACCTAATCTGAGCAACAAGATGAACCGTCAGTTGTCCATACTCGAACAATCCCCGGCAACGGCGCCAAAAACTTGGTGGACGAAATTGTGATCCATGTTCTAACTATTTTGAGAGAAATCATTATTATGGCACTGGTTGAATTCACAACTCCGTTCAACTAACCAGCAAGTGTACTGGGTCGTCCAAGTAATAAACCTTACGTGAGTAAGGGTCGATCCCACAGAGATTGTTGGTATAAAGCAAGCTATGGTCACCTTGTAAATCTCAGTTAGGCAGATTAAAATTGTTTATGGTTTCGGAAATTAATAATAAGAAAATAGATGAAATAATAAAAGGGATAGAACACTTATGCAGATTCATTGGTGGGAATTTCAGATAAGCATATGGAGATACTGTAAGGCTCAAGGACGCCTGCTCTCCTACTGCTTCAACTCAATCCTTCTTACTCCTTTCCATGGCAAGCTGTATGTAGGGCATCACCGTTGTCAGTGGCTACATCCCATCCTCTCAGTGAAAATGGTCTTCTGCGGCTGTCATCGCATGGCTAATCATCTGTCGGTTCTCAATCAGGTGGAATAGAATCCATTGATTCTTTTGCGCTTGTCATCACGCCCAGCCTTCAGGAGTTTGAAGCTCGTCACAGTCATTCAATCCCAGAATCCTACTCGGAATACCATAGACAAGGTTTAGACTTTCCGGATCCTCATGAATGCCGCCATCTATCTAACTTATACCACGAAGATTCTGTTGGGGAATCTAAGAGATACACATTCAAGCTCTGTTGCATGTAGAACGGAAGTGGTTGTCAATCACGCGCGTTTATAAGTGAGAATGATAATGAGGGTTATTTAATCATCACATTCATCATGTTCTTGGGTGCGAATGAATATCTTGGAATAAGAATAAGAGAGAATTGAATAAAAGAAAATAGAACTGCATTAATACTTGAGGTACAGCAGAGCTCCACACCCTTAATCTATGGTGTGCAGAAACTCCACCGTTGAAAATACATAAGTAAAAGGTTCAGGCATGGCCGAATGGCCAGCCCCCTAAAATGTGATCAATAGCCTCTTAGGATGAAGAATAAAACAAAACTGAGACCAAAGATGTAACGTGGTCAAAAGACATCTAATACAATAGTTAAATGTTCTATTTATAATAAACTAGCTCCTAGGGTTTACATGAGTAAGTAATTGATGCATAAATCCACTTTCGGGGCCCACTTGGTGTATGCTTGGGCTGAGCTTGATCAATCCACGAGCTGAGGCTTCTCTTGGAGTTGAACTCCGAGTTATGACGTGTTTTGGGCGTTCAACTCCGGATCATGACGTTTTTCTGGCGTTTAACTCCAGACAGCAGCATGTACTTGGCGTTCAACGCCAAGTTACGTCGTCAATTTCCGAATAAAGTATGGACTATTATATATTGCTGGAAAGCCCTGGATGTCTACTTTCCAACGCCGTTGAGAGCGCGCCATTTAGAGTTCTGTAGCTCCAAAAAATCAATTTCGAGTGCAGGGAGGTCAGAATCCAACAGCATCAGCAATCCTTTTGTCAGCCTTTTTCAGAGTTTTGCTCAAATCCCTCAATTTCAGTCAGAATTTACCTGAAATTACAGAAAAACACACAAACTCATAGTAAAGTCCAGAAATGTGAATTTAACATAAAAACTAGTGAAAACATCCCTAAAAGTAGCTTGAACTTACTAAAAACTACCTAAAAATAATGCCAAAAAGCGTATAAATTATCCGCTCATCAGTATTACTTTGACGACCCAATACACTTGCTGGTTAGTTGTGCGGAGTTATGACAAACTGTGATTTATGTTTGAGAGCACCAAGTCTTTGGAGCCATTGTTGATGATCACAATTTCGTCCACCAAGTTTTTGGCGCCGTTGCTGGGGATTGTTCGAGTTTGGACAACTAACGGTTCATCTTGTTGCTCAGATTAGGTAATTTTCTTTTCAAAAAGTTTTCAAAAATCTTTCAAAAAAATTTTTTTCTTTATTTTCGTTTTTCTAAAGAATATTTTCGAAAAATTTATTTTGAAAATACAAAAAAATCATAAAATCATAAAAATCAAAAATATTTTTTGTTTCTTGTTTGAGTCTTGAGTCAATTTTTAGGTTTGGTGTCAATTGCATGTTTTAAAAATTATTATGCATTTTTTGAAAAATTTCATGCATTTATAGTGTTCTTCATGATCTTCAAGTTGTTTGATCTTGATGTTTTCTTGTTTTGTGTCTTTTATTGTTTTTCATATGCATTTTTGCATTCATAGTATCCATGCATTAAAGAATTCTAAGTTTGGTATCTTGCATGTTTTCTTTGCATAAAAAATTTTTCAAAAATATGTTCTTGATGTTCGTCATGATCTTCAAAGTATTCTTGGTGTTCATCTTGACATTCATAGTGTTCTTGCATGCATCGTGAGTTTTGATTCATAATTTTCATGTTGTGAGTCATTTTTGTTGTTTTTCTCTCTCATCATTAAAAATTCAAAAATAAAAAAATATCTTTTCCTTATGTCTCTCCTAATTTTCGAAAATTTGAGTTGACTTAGTCAAAAATTTTTTAAAATTAGTTGTTTCTCATAAGTCAAGTCAAATTTTCAATTTTAAAAATCCTATCTTTTCAAAAAAAAAAATTTTCAAAAATCAAATCTTTTTCATTTTTATGTTATTAATTTCGAAAATTTTAAAATTATTTTCAAAATCTTTTTCTTAATTTTATTTCCAATTTTCGAAATTACACTAACAACTAATGTGATTGAATAAAAAATTTGAAGTTTATTACTTTCTTGTTAAGAAAGGTTCAATCTTTAAATTCTAGAATCATATCTTTTAGTTTCTTGTTAGTTAAGTAATTAATTTTAATTTTAAAAATTTATTCTTTTTCAAAATATCTTCTTAAAAAATCATATCTTTTTTTATATCTTTTTATCATATCTTTTATATCCTATCTTTTTCAAAATTTTATCTTTTTCAAAAAAATTTGAGTTTAAAATATCTTATCTAACCTCTTATCTTCTTATCTTTTCAAATTTGATTTTAATATCTTTTTCAACTAACTAATTAACTTTTTGTTTGTTTCTTATCTTTTTCAAAACCACCTAACTACTTCTCCCTCTCTAATTTTCGAAAATATCTCTCATCCCTTTTTCAAAATTCTTTTTAAATTAATTGATTGTTTTAAATTTTAATTCTATCTCATCTTTAATTTTCGAAAATCACTAACTCCTTTTCAAAATTAATTTTTGAATTCTCTCTCTCATCTTCTTCTATTTATTTATTTATTTACTAACACTTCTCTTCACCTCTCTTCATCTCCAATCACTTCCTCTATCCTTACCCTTGTGTTTGGATTATTCCTTCTTCTTAATCCTTATCCCCTTTATTCTTCTACTAATAATAAGGATCCTTTTTACTGTGACATAGAGGATTCCTCTTCCTTTTCTTTTTCTTTTCTCTCTCATATGAGCAGGAACAAGGAAAAAGGCACTCTTGTTGAAATTGATCATGACCCTGAAAGGACTCTGAAGAGGAAACTAAGAGAAGCTAAATTACAACAATGCAGAGGCAACCTTTCTGAAATTTTCGAACAAGAGAAGGAGATGGCAGCCGAACCCAACAATAATAATGCAAGGAGGATGCTTGGTGATTTTACTAAACCCACATCCAAGTTTGATGGAAGAAGCATCTCAATTCCTGCCATTGGAGCAAACAATTTTGAGCTGAAACCTCAATTAGTTGCTCTAATGCAACAGAACTACAAGTTTCATGGACTTCCATCTGAAGATCCTTACCGATTTTTAACTGAGTTCTTGCAGATTTGTGAGACTGTTAAGACGAATGGAGTAGATTCTAAAGTCTACAGGCTCATGCTTTTCCCTTTTGTTGCAAGAGACAGAGCTAGATCATGGTTTGACTCACAACCTAAAGATAGCCTGGACTCCTGGGATAAGTTGGTCACAGCCTTCTTGGATAAATTCTTTCCTCCTTAAAAGCTGAGCAAACTTAGAATGGATGTTCAGACCTTCAAGTAAAAAGATGGTGAATCCCTCTATGAAGCTTGGGAAAGATACAAGCAGATGACCAAAAAGTGTCCTTCTGACATGTTTTCAGAGTGGACCATATTAGATATATTCTATTATGGTCTATCTAAATTTTCCAAAATGTCATTGGACCATTCTGCAGGTAGATCCATTCACCTAAAGAAAAAGCCTGCAGAAGCTCAAGAACTTATTGACATGGTTGCAAATAACCAATTCATGTACACTTCTGAGAGGAATTTCGTGAATAATGGGACACCTCAGAGGAAGGGAGTTCTTGAAATTGATGCTCTGAATGCCATATTGGCTCAGAAAAAAGTGTTGACTCAGCAAGTCAACATGATTTCTCAAAGTATGAATGGATGGCAAAATGCATCCAACAGTACTAAAGAGGCATCTTCTGAAGAAGAAGCTTATGATCCTGAAAACCCTGCAATAGCAGAGGTAAATTACATGGGTGAACCTTATGGAAACACCTATAATTCATCATGGAGAAATCATCCGAATTTCTCATGGAAGGATCAACAAAAGCCTCATCAAGGCTTTAATAATGGTGGAAGAAATAGGCTCTGCAATATCAAGCCTTATCCATCATCTTCTCAGCAACAGACAGAGAATTATGAATAAAATACCTCTAACTTAGCAAACTTAGTATCTAATCTGTCTAAGGCCACTTTAAGTTTCATGAATGAAACAAGGTCCTCCATCAGAAATCTAGAGGCACAAGTAGGCCAGCTGAGTAAGAAAATCACTGAAACCCCTCATAGTACTCTCCTAAGCAATACAAAAGAGAATCCAAAGAGAGAGTGCAAGGCCATTGATATAGTCAATATGGCCGAATGCAGAGAGAGAGGAAAGGACAAAAATCCTAGTGAGGAAGACCTCCTGGGACGTCCTCTGAGCAGGAAGGAGTTCCCTATTGAGGATCCAAAGGAATCTAAGGCTCATATAGAGACCATAGAGATTCCATTAAATCTCTTTCTGCCATTCTTGAGCTCTGAAGATTATTCTTCCTCTGAAGAGGATGAAGATGTAACTGGAGAGCAAGTTGCTCAATATCTAGGAGCCATCATGAAGCTGAATGCCAAGTTATTTGGTAATGAGACTTGGGAAGGTGAATCTCCCTTGCTCATTAGTGAACTTGATACATGGGTTCAGCAAACTTTACCTCAAAAGAAACAAGATCCTGGGAAATTCTTAATACCCTGTACCATAGGCACCATGACCTTTGAAAAAGCTCTGTGTGACCTATGGTCAGCCATAAATCTTATGCCACTCTCTGTAATGGAGAAGCTGGGGATCATTGAGGTACAGCCTGCCTTATTCTCATTACAATTGGCAGAAAAGTCAGTAAGACAAACTTATGGATTAGTAGAGGACGTGTTGGTAAAGGTTAAAGGCCTTTACATTCCTGCTGATTTCATAATCTTAGACACTAGGAAGGAGGAGGATGAATGCATCATCCTTGGAAGACCTTTCCTAGCCACAGCAGAAGCTGTGATAGATGTTAACAGAGGATAATTAGTCCTTCAATTGAATGGGGACTATCTTGTGTTTAAGACACACGGCTATCCTTCTGTAACAAGGGAGAGTAAGAATGCAGAGCTTCTCTCAGTATAGAGTCAAACAGAGCCCCCTGATGAGCGGATAATTTATACGCTTTTTGGCATTGTTTTTACATAGTTTTTAATAAGTTTAAGCTACTTTTAGGGATGTTTTCATTAGTTTTTATGCTAAATTCACATTTCTGGACTTTACTATGAGTTTGTGTGTTTTTCTGTGATTTCAGGTAAATTCTGACTGAAATTGAGGGATTTGAGCAAAACTCTGAAAAAGGCTGACAAAAGGACTGCTGATGCTGTTGGATTCTGACCTCCCTGCACTCGAAATGGATTTTCTGGAGCTACAGACCTCCAATTGGCACGCTCTCAACGGCGTTGGAAAGTAGACATCCAGGGCTTTCCAGCAATATATAATAGTCCATACTTT